>NC_084992.1:7962836-8140336 GCF_963691925.1 Scomber scombrus | reverse complement strand
CAGCCCCAGTCTCCCCCAACACTGCCATCCCTGGACCACAGTCCCCAGGCCTCCTCTCTTCACACCCAGCTCTCTCTACCTAACAGTCCAGTTGTCCTGCCCATTCAGAGCCCCGAACCTTCCCCCCAGAGCCCGGACACCACACCTTATTTCAACCTTTCTCCCTTCCCCCTCCACGAAGACAATAACAATCACCATGATGTTGATGAAGAAGATGACGAGGAAGAGCTGGATGGCGTTCCTCCATCCCCAACCCCAGCGGTGGCTTTGTTCCCAGGAGGAGGGGGACAAGAAGCCGGATGCAGCCCTTGTTTGGACTCCTCTCCCCCAGTCACACCTTCGGCACCACTCCTTGGGTTTGGAGCTCTGGAGCTGGCCCTTTCATCAGGGCAAAGCGCAAACTGCAGTGATGAGCTGGATCTCCAGCTCTTCCAGAAGGACACTGTCACCAGGGCGATACCTGGAGTAGGAGGGGCTTCATCAGGGCCTGCGCTCAGGTTTCCCTGTCATGTGTGCGGGAAGAGATTCAGATTCCAAAGCATTTTGTCTCTTCATGCTCGAGCTCACAGTCTGGACCGGGACCGCCGAACTTCAGCCCTCTACCGAGCTGGACTCCCCTCAGCCCCCCTAAAGCAGCACCTTAAGGTCCGACAGAACCACAAGGACATAATCCAGAACCATCGAAGTCACCCTAGCCAGCGTTTACTGACAGGGACTCTCATCCAGCATCTGACAGAGGAAGATGATGTTGATGGTGAGGTCAAAGGTCTAAATGATGAGCTACATAAAGACCAGAATCCACACTTTCTGCTGGATGACAGCACACCATTGACCCCTCCACTTACTGAGGACCCTGTTTCCATGACCTCTCCCTATTCTTCTAATCCTTCTACCATTGGGGAGGCTGCATCCACACTAATAGCGCCTACGTTTCGCTGTCATGCCTGCAAAGGAAAATTCCGTACAGCTTCGGAGTTGGCGCGCCATGTCCGCATTCTCCACAACCCGTATAAATGCACTCTTTGTCCTTTCTCTGCCAGCCAAGAAGAGAGCCTGGCATCTCATTTGCAGGAGTGCCACCCTTCCCCTGAGGTATCTGCTCTGCCCCCGGCCTTCAATTCCAGGCCAATCATTGCAAACCCAGACACTCCTCTGCCCACTCCAACTCATACCCCAGCCCCAGCCCCAAGTACTCCCCAGTTGACATCAGCCACAGCAGTAGCTGCATCCCCCGCACTGCCAGCATTTCGCTGTGATATTTGTGGACAGCGGTTTACCCAGTCTTGGTTCCTCAAAGGACACATGCGAAAGCACAAAGACTCCTTGGACCATAAGTGCCAGGTATGCGGCCGTGGCTTCAAGGAGCCTTGGTTCCTCAAAAACCACATGAAAGTACATCTCAACAAGCTTGGGCTGAAAGCTGGGCTGGGAACCCTTGGGGGACCAGGAGGTGCTGAGCAGCAGGCCAAAGGCTCTGCAAGTAATCAGTCTCTCAACGCCCTCTACTCTAGCCTCCTTTTGGCCCAGAGAGGAGGTGGCAGAGGTGGACAAGGAAGATCAGACAGGGACACTGGAGGAAGAATGGGGATGGGCTCAAGCAAGTCTGCCATCCTGGGCTACCTGGGCTTGCCTAGTGATGGCAGTGGGGCCAGCTGTATGGAGAGACTCCAAGCTGTGGCTCAAGTGGCAGAGATGGGAAATGGTGGTGGTGGCAGCGTTGGTGGCTCAGGAGGAGGGGGAGCGACTAGAGGAGGGGGCACAGGTGACATCACAGCATCAGTATCTGATGGAGGGGACCAGGCAACTTGGTGGCAGCTGGTGGCTCGCAGCCTGGCAGTTGCTCAGCAACAGCAGCAGAGGCCCCATCAGCGAGGCCAGCAACAAGGCCAGCGAGGCCCAGGTCGGAGCTCTGTGATAACAGAGGCCGATCAAGTTAGAGCCTATCTTGGAGGCCTGGATCCAAGAGAGGAGACTGCAGGAGCAGGAGGTCCATGGGAATGCCCGGACTGTGGAAAGCTATTCCGCAGCCTGCAGCAGGTGGTGGTTCATGCTCGTGTTCACACCCAAAAGCCCCTGAAAGCTGGTGGTGGCGAGGAAGAGGGGAGCGGTAGTCGTAGAGGAGCAGGGCTTGGAAGAGGCAGCAGTGAATCTCAGCTTAACAGTGGTGGATCCCAACAAATAGGAGACCTGAGACAGGAATCTAAACTACACAGTAGTGGAACACAACAAGCAGGAGCAGCTACGGGATTTCACTCTGTCATCTCAAGCTTCAAAGGTTACAATCACATCCGTTTTTTTCTGCTTAGTATTTTGGGTTTGGTTATGTTTGTTTGCTCATATGGGGTTTCAGCAAAATGGGTGTTATTATCTAAAGAGTATATTATTTTCATATTGCTTTTCTGTTGTAAATAAAAGCCTCTGTGAGGCCCCTCACACCAGTTGTTATCTTTATATTTCTTCCACTTGCAGGAGAAAATGGTATGACAGCACTCTCCTCCATACCTTCAGTTCCCACCAGGGAGCGAGTGCGTGGTAGAGGGATAAAAGACTGCCCCTACTGTGGTAAAGCCTTCCGTTCATCACACCATCTCAAAGTGCACCTGAGAGTTCACACAGGTGAGAAACTGCTCTGAGTCTAATAAACCAGATTTACTTTTTCAACCTTTATAAATCCCTGGAGGGGTTTCACTTAGCATCACTTTTACAGGACTACCCTTTTTTCCTTTTTTACACACTCACCTGGGAGAGCTGACCAGCACTAATCATAGCCATCTACTGCAGGCAACTAAGCAGCTCCACGAGAGCAACTCTTGGTTAAGTGCCTTGCCTGAGGGTATATTAACAGTAAGATTTGGGGAAAGGAAGAACCTTGCATGTTCACTTTTCCAATCTGATTTGTCAGGTCTCCAGGGATTAAGAGAGGTAAAATCTCACCTCTCTCACCAGCATTTAACCTCCCCTCAGAGAACATTTTCTCTTTCATTTTAATTAAATAGTACTTTATTTTCTCTTTAACTGGATATTAATTGTAAATTGTGCAAAGAAAGATCATTTGGCCTTGTAGCATGTTTTTAGATAAAGAATAATGATTTATGATGTCATAACACTGACATTAAATATATACTCACAGATTATTCAATAATAACATTTATCTTAAATCTTTCTGAGATTTATATTCTCTGACCTTATTCTGAGTCTGTAGGAGTGTCCTGTGTTTATGCTCTACTGATTCTGACCTGCCACACTGTAAATGAATGATTCATAAGATTTTGTCAGTATGAGTCACTGTAATTTCTAAAATTATTTATCACAGTTTGACGTATTTGATCAGCATTAAGACCCGTCTTCCATTTTCTGCGACACCATCACCAATCTTGAGCAGCTGGTAACTGGGGCATGTCCAAGTCTTTACAGAGAGACAATACCCAAAAATGCATTCAATTTAGTCTATATAATATTGCCATAATGAGTACAAATCTATAGCTGACAGGACCTATCACATCACAGCTAGATTATTTAAAATAGCATACAGCTCTCATGCACTATTGCTTTTCTTTGCCATCAAGTGATTACCACATGGTCAGTAATTTAAGTGAAGGCATCAAATTATAATACTCTCTTGATATTACTGTCCTCTTGAGAATATCAGTGCCTCTAGAGACTATCCATTATTTTTTGCCTGAGCAACACAAGCTAATTGTTCATACTTCTACACGTGCATCTGCATTCATCAATAGAGCAGTATTATCCTTGTGTGATCAGTTTTTTGTTCATGTTAATAAGATAATTTACGACGCTTTTCATAGGTAATACATTTCCTACTCTCGATATGCCTCCAGTATGATGCCCCCTATTCTTTATCTGTGCCAACCGTGTCATTTTTAATCAGTGATGGAATACTGCCATCTCCCTTTAAAATATGTAATTACATCTCCCACTCAACAGCATTCAGGACCATACCAGTGATTTTGCTAGTTATAGCTCCTCAAATATAACTGATAGCCATTTTCAAAGACTGTTCAGATTCAGTTTCAGATTTTTAAATCGTTTTTCCTGACTTTCGACTTTCCAGGCAATCATTGTCTTATATTAATTTCTGTATGGTATGAAAATCAATTAGACAGACTCCTGGAACTACACCTGTAAAGTTTACAGTGGTGATTTGAAGTAAATGAACCAAAATCACTTAAACTTCACCTAGGCAGTTTTTTTTTAAAGCATACTCGTCCTTTTTAAAATTTGTATTCAGTTGGTTAGGCACCATTAGGTGTTAATTGTATGCAAATGCCAACTCAATTTTCCCAATATAATTTTGTTAATCTTACTTTCTCTAGGTGAGAGACCCTACAAATGCCCCCACTGTGACTATGCGGGTACCCAGTCCGGCTCGCTGAAGTATCACCTTCAGCGGCATCATAGGGAGCAACGCAACGCCTTGTCAGCCTCCTCCAATTCCTCCTCCACTGGGCTCACTTCCACTATCAACAGTCTGACCTCTGGAACCCCTGGGCTGGCCAAGCAGCGCAGATCCCAACCCAATCACTCCCCAGTAAACCGAGGCCCAACTGACAGCCCCACCTCGAGGCCCAATCAGCAGTCTTGGCTCCTGGGGCTTCCAGACCAGCGGGAGCATCGCAAGACCTTGGCGGCTCTAAGGGATGTTGACTTGGAGACCCAGTACAGGTATTTGTCCGGGGTGATGGGAGCGCTTTACCAAGGTGGAATGGAAGGAGGCTGGATCAGGGAGTCTCCCCCACCGAAGGCCCCCAAAGTGTCCCGACGTAAGCCCCTTACCACTAGCCGAATGGTTCAGCCATTGAGTGACAAGGCAGGGCCTGCATCTTCAACTCAACAGGGTGGGTTTGAACCCCTGGATCTGTCCCGTCGTCCCTCTCCTGGCCTCGGAGGGATGGAAGAGGATGGAGTCATTAGCGTAGGGGATGGAGCAATTGGTGGTGGTGATGATGGGGGAGGGGATAGTTCAACAGGGGTCAAACTGAGCCAGTGTTTGTTCTGCCCTTTCCGCACATCCTCAGCCGAGCTGATGGCCATGCATCTTCAGGTCAACCATACCAGTAAGTCCAGACGGAAAAGGGGTTCTACAACCACCTTAGATGATAACAGAGCCCCAAAGGCCACCATGCCTCGGATTGATCATTCTGAACTTGACTCCCATGGCATATGGAGGCATGTGAGTGAGGTTGAGTCCCAGTCCCTCATGGGGGAATGGTCCTCAACCCAAGCCCAGACCATCAATGGGCTCTCTCAGGATGCAACAGAACATCTGGTTGATGGCCTTGACCACCCAGACTCCAACATGGCTTCAGTACCCAATGCTTTTATAAGTGATGGTCTGGCTCTCAAGGGGAAGACAGAAGAAGATGAGGACGACCAAGAGGAGGAACTGGAAGAAAATTTAGAGAGTAGCAGCCTGGAAAATTCACCAGAACCGGACAAGGATATGAGGATGTCCTTTGCTCTCTCACCAGTCCTGAGCTCCAACCACATAGTGGGAGAGGAGGAAAACGTCTTAACAGATTAGAATCATATTGGATGGCACCCTTTAAGTTTGAGAGTTGGGTTCAACTACACTTAAAAGAATTAAAAGAAGGGGTGGGAAGCTTTACAGAAAGAAAAGGGGTTAACAGTTAAATTAATATTTGCCCTTTTATACGTTAATTTCTGGATAGAGGAAGATTCTTGACTCCTGATGTTTCAGAGGGTTATGAAAAAGATGGAAAGTAAAATCACGTTATGTTCCCGCTGACATTTTTTGTCTACTTCAGTTCAGACTTCTGACTTCCTAAAAAGGGGCATGAATGCATCTTTTCAGGACTTTTAGGCCACTTTTTCTATCCCGTTTTTTTTTTTCAAGCTTCACTCCAAGATGGATTTTTAAGATGGAGTCCAATTTGATAAAGGAAAGTAACATGTATATGATCCTGTATCATTCCAGAGTCATGCATTTATTCAACATGTATAATGGACTGTATATCCCAGACTACTCTACTGTTGAAGCCAGCTGTGAAGAGAAGTTCTCCTGACTGACCAATTAACAGTTTGAAACCTCAAAACTTCAAGTTCCTCTTCAACTCATACAGAAATGGAAGAAAGTTCGGTCCAGAAAAAGTTCAAGCTGTAAACCTCAGCCAAGCTATTTGGTATTCATTTAAAGCATGAGGTAACTATTGCAGGCCGTGTGCTTTCCCTCAACTATATATTACTGCCTTGTTTGTCTCAAAAGTGTTTCTAGAAGATTGTCCTAAGGAAAAAGTGAAAGTTTGTAATATTTTTTTTCTGTTTCAGTTAGTGCCTGTTCATGTATGTTGTCAAGAGAGTCTCTGCTATTCTTGCGCCTCGAGGCTCTGATAGGTCATTCATTTTATCTGAATATACAGTTTAAAACAATTTAAGTACAGTATATTTGTGATTCTAGAGTGTTGTGAATAGTTAAGTTGTAAAAGAAATGCTACAACGTAGCGTGATGTCCTTGACACAGACGGCAGCCGCTTGTGGCCCAGTTTGAAAAGAAAACTGAAAACAAAAAAAGTAGGTGAGATGCGTAATGTAAAATGTAATGAAAAAGGTCAAAGTCTGGGCGATAAAAAGGGGTCATGGCTCAAAAATCAGTGTTTACAATGGTGTCGAATGTGGGTGGGGTTGCCAAGGCAACTCAAGGTCATCATAGATGTGTGAAAAAGGAGAAAACACAGCGGGAGTCTGTTTGAGGGCTATAAGGACATCATTTGAGCCCCTGAACACAATCAACTGACTCACGATTTTAAGAGACTGAGACAACTGTGTCAATAAAAAGGAACATTTTCCCTTTTTCTCCATAGAAGATACAAGGTAATGAATGAAAAAGAAAGCAGTATTCCTGCCAAACAGGACTAAATCTGAGAAACAAACTGTACTCTCGGGGTATGGTGTCTTTTAGATGAGTAGATTCCCTCTCTTCTTTTTTATAAGAAAAGAAAAGACAATGGTAGGAGTAATTATTAAAACACTAACAAATGCATAGACATCCCAGTAGAATATGTGTAGCTTTTGTAAAGGCAAGAAAGGAAGAAAAAAAAAGAAAAGCAGACTTTCGTTTATTTTCATTTCAAGATGCTTACAGAAAAAGGTTATCAATATAGGTAATATTGATTATAATGTTTGTGAGCTAAGACTAGTTGGAATGTCTATACAGAGCACTGTGCAAGGTTTGAGTTCCCAAAGTAGTTGTTTTTATTTTGACTTTATCGATAGACCAAACGTTTTTTCAATGGAAGTTGTCACTTTCGGTTGCTGTTTTAAAAGTGTAAAGCTGTGGTTTCAATGGAACAACCCCATCAATTATCAATCAGTTGATTAGTGTATCAAATATCCAACCACTGAACTGGTTGTTAAAGAAAGTTCATAATACATTTCCTATCCCAAATTCTCGTGGTTAGAAGGTATATTTAGAAAAACATATGCCTTTAACACTGGTGAACAACCACTCTTTATTCCTCCTGGACTGTTTTTTGATGGGGTATCCATTGAATGCAACCACTAATGTGCATTAATGTGTTTTAAGTTCTTTTTTAGAGCACCTTATGAGTTTTGTAGTGAAAGTCCCTTAGTGGTGTCTCCTTAACAACTACTGTCAATGCCACCGTGCCTTCTGTTTCAAGCACTTCCTGGTGTATTTTGTAAAACTCACCAAAAGCACTTAGCCTATTTCTACATACTCTCTTTCTTCCTCTCTGTCCTTCCACCTCTTTTTCTTCTTCTACTCTTCTCTTTCATCACCTCGGCCCCCTTTTCCTAATCTTTTTCTCGTGTCTTTACCTCCTGACCCTTCTCTCCTGGGGGAAGCTGTTTTCATACTGTACCAGATTTCTCTCCTATGTTCGGGCCTTTTTGGCTTTAAACAAAGTCACTAGGCCTTAAAACATTCTAGCATGGCTAGAGGCTTGAAAGAATGGACTACCTAACCCTTAGACTAGTAAAGAAAAATAAGAAAATCATTTTAGATGTAGGGTTAGAATACTTTTGGTCTCAATACTAACCCTTGGTAAACCAAAGCCCTGGTCTAAGACTAATAAATATATTTAATCTCATGAGGTGCCAAAACATGTCCCATGTGACACTAAAGCATATATCAACTTGATAAAAAGTAATAATTCACCTTTCCTCTCTTTTTCCCTCCTTTTCTTCATTTTCATACCCTTTCTCTTCACCTTCCTCCCCTTTCTCATGCTTGCTCTTCCTCTATGTCCCTCTCTTGTCCGTAAAACTGTCTATCTCTAGCACCACTTGAAGGTGACGTGTACTATCTGGTATTGAGGCCTTTATTAGATTTTTATTTCAGTTTATGTGGTGTTTGTTCAATGCCGTTGAGATGGAAAAATGCTCTTCTTATAATGATAATTATTATTGTTTTTGGCATTATGGTTAAAAAAACAACAAAAAAAGAGAAATGTGTTGTTGAATGTTGTACAGATAGCACTAGAGATGTTGTGTTTTTTTTAATGAGAGCACAAACCTGAGTGATGGTCCCTTCTACTCCTCCCACTGGCAGATGGGAATAAAACGGCCTGCCAATCATTCTAGATGTCTAATGACAACAATTTCCTCGGCGATGACAGATTTTCAAAATAGACCTTTTGTTTAAGAAGCATTCTTCTCTGGAGATTTGAATGTAAAAAGGCAGCCTTTGACTCAAACTACGATCCCAAATCTATACAGAGAAAAAAAACCTCTATGAAAGGCTAAGACAACACTCAAAAGTCAATGTTTTTTCTCTTGTGATGGTTTAGTTTGATTTTTGGGGACATTTACTCTTTTGCCAATTTACATAAATCCAGAAAACTCACAGGTGCCTTTTTATGTTTTTGTAAGCAGCCCGAAAGGTATGGAGGTAACTCATGGATGTCAATGGGAAAAGTAGTGTCTGCTTTCAAAAGTGAGAAAATACACATTTACACTTTTGTATTGATGAGCAGCTGATTTAACTAAACCACACAATACATTGCAGTGCATTTGTTGAGCTGCACGTTGTATTGTTAATTAAGTATTTAGCCTGTAATCAAACCTTAGATTGTGTTTTTGAGAGCAGCCGGCCACTTTGGATGAATATGAAAATGCAATTTGTTAATGCTCAGATATCAAAACCTTCAGTGTTGAATGTGTATTTCCCCCTTTATGAAAAGCTGCTCCTACCAAGCATCCAAAGATATCTATTATGGCTGAGCTCACTATACAAGTAACCACCTTCAAAAAAATCCGAAATACATAAAAGGCATCCTTATGTTTGTTGGACTGAGTTAAGTACGCAAAAGTTTAAAAATCTCCATTTAATGAACTCTCCCCTCACATTTTCAACTTAGCTCCCTTGTGAGCCTTCAGATATTAATCAAAATTGCACCTTATCTCCTGATTGTGAATCAGATAATTTTACCAAAAGGATAACTTTAGTTGAGCTGATCCTACATACACTACAACTACAGGTAGTTTTGAAGGTGTTGTTTACCATGAAAGGACAAATCTTTGTGAGGTGAGGGGGCCATGCTGGGTTTGGGCTCTTGTGTAGTTGACTGCCATTGCAGTGAGGGAAAACTGATCTAACATAGTAGTGACTAATATGACTTTGTGGACAGATAAAAAATAAAAAAATAAAACACATTAGAAATAAATAAACACCAACAAAATAAACTGTGTCTCTTTGTCATGTTTATCTACCCTGGATGGCATTTTTCTTATAGGGTTTCAAAAAAAGACCACTTGAGCTGCATCACAGAAGAGTAAATATATATTGGTAGTTGGAGGGGGTTTGGCAGTAAAACACACTTTCTGATTGGCTCTTCTACAAACTACTTGTTCTCAGAGTGAAACATTTAGGCGTGAGACAGAGCCCTCTTGTGGTCTAAAGTAAAATTGCAGGAAGAAGAACATTTTAAGGAACATACCTTTCCTCTCCTGTGCCTTGATCTTTGTCTCTGCAGAGGTTAAACACATTGGTTTAAAGATGTTACCATTAGACTAATGAATTAATTAACTAATGAGAGTGCAGAGGATGAAGGTAAACTTTATATAAACAGTTATAGAGAGATAGAGAGAAATGTTTGGTATTGTCTGGATGCATTATGGCTGCATGTGATGCTAGAAAATTGGGAATTCAAATACATTTTTATACTCTATTTGAGCTAGTGGCATCAGTAAATGTCTAAAATTAAAATTGCATTCTATAGGCTGAAACAGCTTGAAAACTGTAAAGGTATAAGTTTGAAACTGTGAGCTGCTAATAATGAATAATGAGACAATGGGCCCAATGAACAAAGTACATACAGTGCCCCATTTTGAAAAAAAGTGACTCTTGATAATTCTTTAACTGACTGAACATCCTCAGTTTTCATTGTGTAGCTTTGTATGTCAAACTAGATATAGGAATTTTAATGTAGATTATCTCTTTAAAAAATAACCCTATCACTTTACCATAGACTGTATAAAAATAAAGCATGTGGCCACAATGATGTCACTGGTCATCACTGGTTTTGATGCCTCGAGTTTGGCATTTTGACCATTAAAGGCAGAAGTGACTGTAGTTGGACTGATTTGGACAAGATGGTATAGAGCTAAACCCAACACTGGCTCCTAGCTTGGTTGGCACGATGCAATTAAAGCTGACGCTAATACTAATTTCCCGCTAGTGAAGAATGGGCTTAAAACCATTTAAACAAAATGTCCTTACCAGAAAATGAACATCCAACACCTTAGAGGGTCTTTTAGTACAACCAAAGTGTTACAAATACATTTAATAAACTGAAAACACACTTGTAGTAGTGATGTTATAGCTACACATTTACTATGTGAATCTGGGGTTACAACATGTTTATGTTACCTAACCAGTGTTGTCATTTGTGGAAGAGACTTGTCAATCAGAGCCCTAAAGCATGGCATTGAATGGTACCATAATTTACAAAATGGACATCATATTGTATTGAAGAAAAAAGATTAGTTGGAAAGTAAAACACACGTGAAGTGAAGTGTTACCAAACTTTTTCATAGATGATCACTCATTGTAGCATTTGACACACAAAACTACACACGTAAAAGTATGTTGTTGTTGTTGTTGTCTTTTAAAAACTGACAGGAATCAAATTTACAAATACAGTTACCATATAAGAATAACATGTGAACTTTTTCCCATTTTGTACCGAATGGGGGTAAGATGTTTTGCGATATATCCCAAATACATGGATTACTTTCTAGGGAATAAAGGAACCTGTAAAATAAAGTGTTAGGACTGGGTATTCTTTAAAAAATGATGATACCAGTACCAATACAAGTACCCTTTAAATGATACCGATGCCAACTGAGTACTTCATTTGATACCCATCATATGAATAGAAGCCACCACTCCACCACATCTAAATGATTTGATTAATACATAAATGAATTTTGAAAGTTTTCAAGTTATTAAGACTTTCAGACAATCATGCAGCATTGAAACGAAGAATGAAGTCCATACAAATAGTCATATATTCTAACTCTGGGTGCAAAAAGGATCGATTGGAGGTATCTCGTTGAAGTTTCTATACTAGTTGGTATACATTTATTTCAAGTACCGAGCTTTATTTACCATCTCTTCCTAATTGTTATTGTTATTATCATTTTTTATCATCTTTCATGTATATTCAAACATGAAACATCAGTACTAAACATATTAAGAAAATGAAAGAAAACACAAACTGTGTGAGAGAAATATAATCTTAAATACAGCAACTTAAAGATACCAAACCATGAAAAGTTTGAGGATTTCAGTATCTGTAATCATATATGACAAAACTGCTCCCTCTAGTGGAGACATTTATGATACTGTATATATATATTTTTTAAATAATCAACACATAATTTGGATTATAAATTTAAATGAGGTCCTTTTGAAACCAACCTGATAAGATGTAATTACATTAGTGAAATAATAAGACACATAGCTACCATTAAATATGATAAGACTAATTTGATTTGGGTTGTCCACCTCAAGAAATGCAGTAAATTCAGCAGATAGCCTGCACAAAACCGGATGTCTTAGATGACTTCCTTCAGGATAAAACCGGTAACACATCTGTCTATAAAATTACATCTGTAAAATATATATTTTAAAAATGTAATAATAGATCTAACACTGGGAATTAGCATTGCAAACTGAAGAAAATGACACTTGAAATATAATTTAATACCGAGTGCATCTTCCGTACATTCATGTGCTTTGGTGATTTAGCAATACGGATTTATTTTGACAGTTTTTAAAGGATGTCATGCATGCGTTTAGGCTAACTTGACAACCAGGATGTAGACCACTAAATCTCTCTACTAGGATGACAATACATTAGGATGGTTGTAAAATCAACCTCCGTGTATAATGGAAACTCATCCTTGGAAGCTTGCAGATTAAATATTGAAAACCAAAGCTCACAGCAAGTCCACTCGGGACATGTTCATGGGTAAAAAATAAATAAATATCAAACATCAATTAACACCTTTCCATAACAGACAGAGTTACATGCTCCAGGGTTATCATCCTTATTATGTTCCTATTAGCCTACATCCCTCTACTAGGGCAATAGTCTGCTCCCTGGTGACTGGTTGAGACTGAGTGGGCGAGACAGAGAGCGAGAGAGAGAGAGAGAGAGAGAGAGAGAGAGAGAGAGAGAGAGAGAGAGAGAGAGAGAGAGAGAGAGAGAGAGAGAGAGAGAGAGAGATCCTGTTGCCCATAAACCGCACCGTTACGCACACTAAAGCTTCCTTCATCATCTCTACCGGAGGAGAACTAAGCATCTCTTCACTCTGTCAGCCCTCCTGCCATCTCTCTCTCTTGGTCTCGGAGCATCCACAGGCTGCAAGACTGTTTCATCTTCTGCTGTCTTTTTTTCTTCTTCCTCTTCTACACAGCGCGTCCCACAGTCACTGCAGCACTCTTTTGCGGCTTGGCTTGGGTTCTGACTAGGGCTGAGAGCACGGAGAGACAAGACTTAAGTCCACTTCTGCTGCAGAACTCCCCACCGCGCACGTTTCCAAGATGAGCGAGGTGAGTGTGCGCTTGTTTGAAGCATACATGTTAAGATATGTGTTTAAGATTTGGATCAGTTCTTCAGAATTAACTACAAGTGCAGTTATCTGAGTTATTCAGTTGCTGCAGTTATGCAGTCACCGAGCGGTCATTTTCTCCCAATCAGATTAAACCCTGAGTCAACATCATGCACCTGTATGGAATTAACCGTGTCGTTTCATACCAGCAAGCACGCGCAGGCAATTAAATCCGGTGTAATTTCTCTGCCCATAATCTCACACCCGTCTCACCATCATCCTCGCAAACCCGCATCCAAGGTGCGGTTAAGTCTCAAGAACAAAATGTTTTAGCGCAGCGCTCTCCACTCTTGTTTGGCTTTGGTCCCAAGTCTGACAGAAGCACTGCAATGAGAGGCGAGCAGCAGTGACACCAGCTCAAATCGCCACTGGGCACTTTGAACATCTGGTGGCGCGTGAGTGTTTCACAAAAGTAGCTGGGCTCGGAGACCTTCGATGTTCCACAAAGTCCACAAAATGGGTTTTTTTAAATGAATTTTCATTTAAAAAATCTTCAACAGAAGATGCATTGACTTCTTAATGTGTTTGTGGCTCAATTAACATTATAAGAGCTTCTGTAGTTTCCTACTGCAGAATACCTTTAAACACCATTTGTTAAATGAACAACATATTATGTCCATCCATAAGCACAGGTGGTGGTGCATGGGCAACCACTGCATACATTCTTCCCAAACTTACTGCATATATGTATCATTTTTGCATAATAAAGTAGCTATTTCATGATAAAAAACGAGGCTTCATCCTGCTGGCATGTGCAAGAATGGATGAAGCAATAGGGAGACTCAGCTTAATGAGGCAGACTTGGGGAGTGTGGTCATGCATGGTTTAAGTATAGCAGTTTTTATGGGCACCTAACTGACTGATACTTGAAAACTAAAAAAATATGTAAAATAAGAGTGGATAGTTTTGGTTGATTTACATGTAGGCCATTTTTCACTGAGTTAGCTTGAGTCCACCCTTTAAAGATTGTGTTCCTTTCACCACGGTTTCATTACCTCTGCAAAAGATTCCCATTCTCTTCTTATAAATATTTAACCTGCAAGTTGACCAGGACAAGACAGTCATTAGGTATTACTGGGACAAGAGCCTTTAGTGGTTCATTTTCCTTTGAATCTCCAAGTGGTGCAAAATGTGAACCTCTGTGGCGTTTCTTTACATTGGCTGTAGAATGAAAATGACAACCAGGCGGCTAAAAAAGATAGTTGCGTTATATAACCTACTAACTCGTCTAATATCTTGTCAGAAGATACAGAGATGTGCATGACAAGCAAACCTTGATCAAATCAATTTCACATGGATAAAAATAACGTCACAGAGGTCCCCATGGTGTGATTATTTTCTCCACTCTGTCACAAAAGTAGAACGTTGCTCCAATGGGACTGTTCATGCTGCACATGTATTTCTAATGGTCCTTGCCATTCACTCTTCTGACCGGGACAGATGGGAAGTATCATAGGATGTGTGTGTGTCTTTTAGCAGATGATGCCACTGCTGCTCCTGTGAGATTTGAAATGTAAACACAGAATGACATATTGAACATCTGCTGGTCAATCCTGCAGTTCAATGACTACCAAAAATCGCTGGATTTAGGAAGTTTGTGTCCTCACGTCTGCACTCTGAATATGGACTGAGGCCTGAAGCTAGGAGCCATGTGAAACTGGTCTGATGAGCCACTTAATGTCTTCAGTTTGCCTGCACGGCCATCTGATGCCTTCTGTCTGTACAATTTGGAAAAATCTGTTCCTATTTGGACATTTCAAATCTAAATCTGATTTGTTAATGTCCTTAAATCATATTCAATCTCTAGATTACATCTGAAACAATTAGTCGAATAATCAATTAGTCGATTGTTGAGCTGGAATGATTAGTCGATTAGTTGAGTACTTGGCAACTGTTAAATTAATCGCCATCTATTTTGATAATCGATTAATTGTTTGAAGTCATTTTTTAAGAAAAAAAAGGGTGACAATTCTCTGATTCCAGCTTCTCCAATGTGAATATTTTCTGGTTTCTTTGATCTTCTATGACAGTAAACTGAATATTTTTGAGTTGTGGACAAAACACGACATCTGAGAACATCACTGTGACCTCTTGAAAATGGTGATCAACTTCTTTCTGACATTTTATGGACCAAACAACTAATTGATTAAAAAAATAATCAGATTATATTAAAAAAATCGCCTAACTTGATAGTCATAACATCAATGTAACTTGTTTGATACTGGCTTAATCATTTAAGTCATTTTTCAAGCAATAATTTCTTTAAAAATCCAGAGTACCACCTTTTGATTTCAGATGATTTGCTGTTTTTTTGTCTTTTGTGACAGAAAATCAATATCTGTTACACAGCTGACCAGAAAGAAGCAGCTATTTGAGCTCTGTGACAACACTTTGGGCTTTTGGAAAATATAAGTGGCACCATTTTCTCACATTTTATAGACCAAACGATTAATTCCAAAAATAATCCGAAATGATCATTTTGCCCTATTGTCAAAATGGCAGAAATCAAGAAGAAGAAGAATATGGCACCACTTTGGAAGACCCACATCATCCTTTTGAGTACTCCCACGTTTGGCCATAAATGTTGAATTTTTCATAATCTGTCCATGCAGGGTTGTTTAGCAGCTGAGGTGGAAACCTTACATTGTGCAATAATGGTCCTTCTTACCAGCCTGTAAACCTAATCTCTGGAGGCCATCCATGCCATCCTACTTCTAACGCCATTTGGAAGGATACAAGTTGAACCCATGACCTCGTGCATTAGACTGCAGCTGTGCCATCTCAGCGGATAAGGCACTAAGTAGAAGTGGGAGGGGGGAGCATTTCCCCTTTTTTATTTCAATCTCACACACATCATATGTAAATAAATGTAATTATTTGACAAATACATGATACGTCTACTTTGGTGTGTAAAGATCACTCAGGATGTGATTAGAGCACATTAACTCATACCTGATACGTAATTCAGGTGTTTTACAATTAACTTTATGATTATCAGGAAAAGATCGCACAATATGCACTTCCTCCTGCTTCAATTTACAGAAAAGAACATGATTCAGCCTGTCTGGGAGCTACATACACTTTGATTGAAGTAATGGCGATGAGCTATCGTACTGCACTCTCCCACTGCTTTGACAGACTGTCTCCTCCAGCTGAAATCTTGTCACCCACTGCCTCATTTCCTTCTCTTGCTTTTCACGAGCTTCTATTCATCTCCCCCTCGCTCTCTTGCTCTCTCTTTGCTTCTTTTTTTTCTTCTCTCCCCCCCTCTAAAGGCTTTACTGTATTCTCCTTAGCAACAGCAACAGGACTCAGGCAGGGTATTAACACTTGCATGCGCACATCCGGGAGCTAACATCTGCACAGCATGAGGCATAGAAGTCAAAACGAGAAGAAGGAGGCAAACGGGAAGGGGTAGTTTTAATTTGTGGGGATATGAATGGAATAAGCAGGGAATGAAATGGGTCTGTTATGTAATTTGTGTTTGGCAGTGGCTCCACTTTTGACAGCTGTTTGGTGGATTTTCCTTTTATCCCTGTTTCGCTCTCAGAAGCTGTGTAGCATTATAGAAAAAAAAAAAACATTAAGAAGTCGAAGTCATTTTTAATACTTTTAGAATCATCCAAAAGTGCAGCAGAGCGCGCGCACACACACACACACACACACACACACACACACACACACACACACACACACACACACACACACACACACACACACACACACACACACACACACACACACACACACACACACACACACACACACACACACAGCAAGAGGAAGGTAGCTTTCTCATTATGCTTGTAATTAACACTTAGCAGGCTTCCCCCTCACAAAAAGCCACCCTATTTCAAGCAAGCTGGCAGAGGATAATTACCAGGGTCTGATGTAGCTCGGAGGCCAATATGAAGCTACTGAGGTAAAACCGAGAATGCTACAATCTTTGTTTCTCTTTGTCAATCTGTCTCTCTCCATCTGTCAGTCCCCTCTTCCACTTTTCTACCTCCTCTTCCTCCTTATCTTCCTTTCCACCCCCACATTCCCCTCCAACTGAGATTGTACAGCATCTGGCGTGTCTGGAAATCACTGGCTTTCCCCTACTCCTTCATGGAGGTATAATCCTTTTATTTCTGTCTATAAATACATTTCTGCTGAGCTTTTAGAGGCTTTCTGCTGCCTCTTTTTCCTTCCCCCCCCCCATCTGACAGCAAGTGCAGCACTAAGCCCCATGTGTGTTTTTAGCTTAAGAAATGTACTGTATGAGTGTTTTCAAAGAGGACACCATTGAGAGTTTAGCAGAGAAAAGGGACGAGCAAAGGATGTGTTTTTCCATTAAAAAGGAGCCCTAAATATGCGTTACTGCACCTGCTTTTTTAGGCACCGTTTTTTCTATTCCACCATTACAAGTCTTGTCCACCTCCTTTGGTCTACCACCCAATCATCTGCTTCCATTTCCCAAAGGGAAGAGGCTATGCATGTTTGTCCGATATCAAACACTGAAATGTGAATATGTGAATGTTTGATGTTGCATGCTTTGAATATCAATCTGCTAACTACTTTCAATATGTCAAAGCTTCCACTGAATTTTCTCTTCTAACCAGCAATAACAATATCTCCCTCGTAAAGGTATATTTAATGTGTTTTAGAATACTAAATAAACATTAATCCTGCTCAGCTAGGACTGTAATCTCTTAATTATTTTTTTTCCTGTAAATCTCCTAATTATTTAATTTTCAAAATGTTACAAAACACTGGAATGAAACATTATGTCACAGTCAAATTGCTTGTTTTGGCTCACCAATTAAAAACAGAAAGATGTTTCATTTACAATGACATAACAAAGTGAAAAGGAGCAAATCTTCACATAATAATCAGGGACCAGCTAATTTCAAAAACATTTTTTACATGCTGAAATGTATCTACAAGTGGCAATGTTGGTCTGTTGGTCAGTCAGTTCACCAATTTTTGTCCCGACTGAAATATCTCAACCATTAAAGGGGCACTCTTGAAAATCTATTTCATTCTCTTTGGCGCCACCATATGGCATTAAGCAATAATTGCAGGTGTGTTTTTTTTAACTCACCCGAGCTCACTCACTTGATCAAAACGGTATCACTGCTGTGTGATGTCACACTAGCACAAGTAAATTTAAGATCAAGTCTGTTGCGTTAGGTCTGCCTGCTCTCCGGCGGATCAACCACGAGCAAGAGCTTCCATCAGTGGGCCATGGGCTGAATCACCATTGAGTTACCTCATTGACTTAACAGACATTTATTTGAATGAAAATCAAGATCATAACTCAATTGAATGGAATGAGAAATATTCATTGTCCCCAGAGGTTAAAGCCGACTGACTTTGGTGATCCTCTGACTTTTCTCCTAGCGCCACCATGAGGTTGACATTTCTGCTTTTGTTTGAAATGACTATTGGATAATAAACTATTGGATGTATTGCATGATTACATTTTGTAAAGCCTAAAGGCTGCTTCCTGTTTCCCCATGGGAATAATAAGAAAACATTAATAATGTTGCCTCCTTCAAATTATACATCTGGACCAATCAGTTATAAATCCAAAACGTCACCTATTTTTGACACATAATTATTGCATCGCTCGTAGACTAATTAGCATTTTTGTGGCGCTCATTTATCTTTTAGGCAAGTAACACCATAAAACGTTTTCATTTATTCTCTTGTCTCATGACAGAAGTAGGCCATTGTTTTCTCATGACCGAGACTGAACTATCTCATATTCTCTTTATTGATGTTGCATGAGAGTGTAGTCAGAGTCTATATCTTAGGTTGTATCTTGTTTTCATGATGAAGGCTTCCTCTAGCGCCACCATGAGGTTGACATTGTTTTGAGCTTTTGTTTTAAATGTCTATTGAATGATAAACTATTGGATGGATTGCCATGATGTAATTCCTCCTTCATGCAGCGTCAAAATTTTGTAAAAATACTTTAACTTATGACCATAATACATACTTTTTGTTTAGTACTCATTAGCAAACAGTAGCATTCTAACACACTAAGTAAATACAGTGAGTCTAGTATTACCTAAATATAACCTACTAAAAATCTTGATGTTAACATTGCCACTGTGAACGAAGTAATTAAAAATAATGTATATGAAAATATAACAGTGTAATTTTCCATGACCAAATTGATCGCCTTATCTGTTATTAGCTCTGTCATAACTAAAGGCTTAAAATATTCAAACAGTATTCAAACATATTTTACTCTAAAATGCAAATGCATGTCAAGATTGTTGAAATGCATTCCACCAAAACCAAAGCAGGCCTATATCCTTCTACAAAGATTAAAGTATCTTCAGTAAAAAGTACTGAGATACAGTATATAGTGGGTGTTGACTCATCTCTAAACCAACATAACCAATTATGACAGATTATTTAAAACATATATGGGTTAGGGTTTGGGTTTGAGTAAAATTAAGTTCTTGGCTGTACAAAAGTGAACAGTCGTTACAACTTCAACTACTATTTATGATATTGTAAAAAAAAATTAAATTGAGAAATTAAAAAGTCTTCATTCTTAATTTCTGTACATTTTTAATATCAATTCTGGAGAACACTCTTCATACACAACTACTCATTATCCCTGTCTACCCCCAGGAATCACAACTATTTCTGAATCACTCTCTTACCGCGCGGACCCCACACCCACTGACTTATATAAAGCCATTAACTGGCATTGTGCTATTTTTAGTTGGCAGGTACAGTGTGTTTCAGAACAGAGGCTGAGGGGAACTGTGCTGCAAATCTAATAGACGGAGGAACGGGCTTCGACAGTGGACACAAAGTCAAACAAAACAGATGGGGAGGCAAATACGACAGCTAAATGCACCAAAGATTAAGACAAAAACCCTTCTATATTGTTTTTATATTAGAGGATTAAATCTAAATATTATTATATGTTAGCCTTTTGGAACCTCCTTGGATGGAAATGCTGAATTTGTGAGACAGATTATAATGTACATGTATAAATGGGCCTAAAGCATGTATAGGTTAAGCTTTCAAATTGGAGGTCACTAGCTTTTTGGAACTAATACAATACATTCATGTTAAGAACATAATCTTATGAACCCTTTGTCCATTAATACTCTGTCCTGTTTGTCAGGCCGGATCTTATAGACGATCATCAGACTCCATTACAGCGGAAAATCCAGCTCTAACTCTAATTAAATTAGAGTCCAAAGTTCATTAGAACCCTCAGCTCATCAGAGTCCATTAGAATCCACAGCTAAGCTATAAAAGCAGCATTTTGAATAACAGAACCTCTGGCTGCATGGAGCTTCCAGAGGTTAACAGCTTGGTCCACTTAATGTACAGTAAGAGCAGCTCTGAACAGATGTTGAGCTTGTATAGTACAACACTCAGCACCGAGGCACATCTGGCCACTTGGGCAAGCACAGACCATTCGCTGAGTGTCTTCACAAAAGGGATGAAGGGAACAGATGAGAGGAGGAGGAGGACAGCAAGGGGAATAAAGCGTAGATGAGGTGGAAACAACTGGGTGGGTGTAAAATTGAAGGGTAGAGTGCAGAAGAGGACAGAACATGAGATGAAAAGAGGGAGTAGAGGCATGAGTTGGCTCAGGCTAAAAATGTAAGCACTCATGGAAACCATAAGGTGGATTAAAACAGCCCCCAAATGGCATATGTTATGTAAGAGGCGAGGGAAAAAAAGGGCATGGATACAAGAGATGGATATTTCTAGAGAAAGAAAGCCCAAAGGCTGCTTCCCATTTTCTGTAGGGGAATAATAAGAAAAACAGTAATAATACTGCCTCCTTCAAAATATGCATCCTCCCTCTGGACCAATCAGTAATGAATCCAAATGTCACCTTATTTTGACACGTAATTATTGCATCCCTCTTGGACTAATTAGCATTTTTGTGGCGCTCATTTATCTTTCAGGCAAGTAATGCCAAGAAAATGTTTTCAATTACTCTCATGTAGAGACAGAAATAGGCTATTGTTTCTCGGAATAAAGACTGAACTATCTCCTATTCTCTTTGTTGTGCCGTTGATGTTGCATAAGGGTGTAGCGTATATCTTAGGCTCTATCTGGTTTTCATTGTGAGGACCATAGACATTAAAAACTTCATAATGATTGACTAAAGTAATATTGGACCAAATGATCCACTGTGTTAGCTGGCTTGAATAGACTTTTAAAACTGTTAATTTATAATAAAACACATCTCTCCATTATTCTAAAGAGAATAAAATCAGTATTGGACCCATCTTTGGGTGTTTCCCCACTTTTTCAACAAGCTAACATAGCGTTTATTGTCTATTGACATTTAAGAGGAGCTACCAAGCACTTAGGTCACAGTCCTCTCAGACAGTGGAAGCTGACAAGCTAAGCTAACAAGCACGCACTCTGGAAGTGGAAACTTGCCAACAGACTCTCTCTCAACGTTACCTTTTGTTCATGTTATTTCATCACCTTGTGAATGCCCTTGCAAGCTGCACACTCAGTGTTGTTTTTGTCCCATTATATGGAAAGTAAAGAGTTCTGCTCATATAGCATTTCCTGTGCAAACCTCAGCAAAAAAATGTCACGATCTCAGACAATAGCATGAATAATTTATCTAAAGTTTAACGGACAGGTTCACAATTTTTGTCTGTCTTAAAATAACAGGTTTTGCTGAAATCATTCGTCCTGCTCACACTGACCAGTAGAAGAGCCTTTCCAAATGTGCCTTCAATGTACTTTGATGGGGGGAGAAAATCTGCAGTCCTTCTTTAGAACACAAATGCAATTAAAACTTTATTTGAAGATAATAAGAGGCTTCAGCCATCTGAGTTAGTCATATAAAGTGGATATGTTCCAGTCTTTATTTTAGGGATAAGAGGATTTAAAATGTAAGCACTCAAACACATGTTAAATTGTTTGTTTGGTAGGGAAGAACTTATTTACTGACATGTAGCTCTTCTTCCTAAAGAGGTTAAATGTACTCATTGCTTTGGAGAGAAATGTCTGCCAAATGAATGTAATTTAATATAAGATAGTGAGAAAATGAAATGGCAAAGTAAACACTTTGGGCTCTGGAAAATTGTGGAATGCCACTTTCTAACATGTTATGAACCAGCTGATTTACCAATTTAGAAAGTGACTTAACTGATGATGAAAGTAGTTATTAGTTGCAGCCCTAAGGCAGTTGGATGAACAGAGAGGATATATGTATATCCCCCCAAAAAGAAAAACAAGCCCTCCACTAATAACTTCTTCTTCAACCACAGACAGGAATAGTGGGCTGGTCTTGATAATAATCAGCTCTGACAATAGCAGGCAGCTCTCTAGGACCTTATATAAGTAATTTAATATTTATTATGTTTATTCCGTGAGGAGGCAGAGATCAGGGGAGGGGAGGAAAAGGCCAACTGGGAATAGAAAAAGAAATGTGACAGAAGTGTAAGGAAAACAGCTTGGAGAGGTGTATTCCCCAAAGGGAAACCTTGTTGTAAATGAAGTGCATCGCGCTGTGTGAGAGGAGGGGGAGGGAGGGTTGGTGGTGGTGGCGAGCGGGGGGGGGGTCGGTGTGTGTTTTTTTTTGCTTCTGTATATGTGTGTACAGCGCGAGCGTGTGTGTGTGTGTCCATGTGGACTCCATTTATGCCAGCCCAGTCTTTTCTGAATAGACCGTGTATGTTCGGATCATTCTCACTGAGCCAGTCTTCTGTTTTTTTTTTATTTTTTTTTTTTTATTTTTTTTAAATCACCCTCTCGCTACAATGCATGTCTCTTTCTCTTTATCTTGCCTCCTTCTCCCTCCATTCGTGTCGTTCTCTCTCTCTCTCTCTCTCTATCACCTTCAGCGGCTCCCCAGGGCAGGCTGTTAAATGCTGCAATCTGTCTCTGTCTCCCATCCTCTCCCCTCCCTCCCTCCCTCCCTCCCTCCCTTTTTTTTTTGGCTTCTCTTTTCCTCTCAGCCTTTCTCCGAGGCTCGCCGCTCATGAATCACATCGCTAACTACTAAAAGAGGGAAATCCCTGACTAAAAGCAGAAAGTGGAGAGAGAGGAGGGGTGATAAGGACATATCTCAAGGGGGGTCTAAAGCCAGCCAGTCATTTGTGATTAAGAGGGAAGAAGTGGAAAGGACAAGAGAGGAAGAAGAAAGGTTGGGACAAAAGGATAGACAGTTGATATGAGGATTATTATAGGGGGATATCAGGGTCGGAGGTCAATTTTTAATTTCATTTCAGCTGTTTCAGAGCTAATTTGTGACACCATTAGAAACAGATACGTCTTGGCGAGAGGAAAAGTGCTGAATTGGGTTTTGCACACTTTAGTCTGAGCCCTGCTTCGCATTAATACAGTTACTTTCCTACAGGAAGCTGGGTCTGTTCAGTTTCATTAATCTGCTGTCGATCACTGGAGCAAAAGGGGGTTAAGTGCCCTTCAAAAATAATGGTGGGAGGGGAAGGTGTTACTCACACAATCTTTTCAAGCAGAATTTCCCAGCAGGCCCGGGACACAAACAGACGACCTTCCCTGCAGTCACGTGTCTGTGTCTTTTAAGTCCACAGAGATTTAGTTTGAGCTTCAAGAGGGGAGCAAACTGAACCCTGAATTTACCACTTACTGAAAAGACATGAAAGAAGGTGTGAGAAAAATGAGGATGAGGATAACAGGAAGATGTGTTTGTGGAAGCAGAGATAGAGGGGTAGAGATGAGGGTAATTTTGGGATTAACGGTAAAACCAAATCTGAATATTTCATTTGGAAACTATAGTCACTGAGCATGACATGAGCAGGAATACTACACCAGGTAGCACCAAAAATGGAGATAATGCAGTGACTACTTGCAGAGCAGCATTATATAGACTTTCAAAATGTGACAGCTGGCATGATTGACCAAAATGACCAAAATTAAACTCTATATTGGCGATTCAACTTTGCCTCTGTGCTCAAAACCCAATGATTTCCATGAAGACTTATTGATTCTGGTAAAAAAATAACTTTTATTAATATTGCTATGGCCGAACCCTGTATCGTCAAGTGTGTTGGTCCCTCTGGCATCTAAAAAATAACATAATGATGACTTAAAATATAGAACTTTTAAAAAATATATATTTGATGTTTTGGCAGTTTGACTACATAAATCTGGTAAAAAATACATTTTATTGGGATTCTGAAAGTGTATGTAATACTGTATGATAGCTTGTTACAGAACAGTAGGTTATCTAATTAGTGCAATCTGTGTGTTGTTTGGTGTAACTGACAGAAACTATGTCACTATACCTTCTGACTTAATTGGGTGAACACCTGGAATGTGAATTATTTATAAGAGCACAATCAATAATTTATAAGCTGTTTTACGGATTATAGCTCATCTTGCTTTTATGAACCAGGTCTACTTATGTGTTGATTGACAGAAAGATACGCCAACCAGCTCATGCGTAATCCTCACGCATGAGCGGACGGGTGGAACGTAGCCGTCATGGTGGTACTGATAGGGTTAAAGTTAACGTCAAAGTTAAGAGGATTGGTTTAATGAACAGGTCATTTGTCTCACAACATTCTTCTACAGACATTTATATCTCATATACCAAAATGCATGCTTCTCTGTGAACTCGTTTACCCCCTTTTTTTTCCTTTTTTTTTTACACGAGTCACTAACATTTACTGACGTGCCACTCACCAAACACACACATTCACATATATCCGGCACCCTAGGATGAGAATAAAGCTCGTCACAGACTGTAGAAGAAAAAGACTGAGAGAGAGGAAAAGGAAATTATGATAAAAATGTATCCTGACATCCCTGATAGGTCAGAGCAAGCTTTAATTCTGAGCCACAAAAGATTTTTTTTACTAATTTCTCTTCACATGAGGTTTATTGAGATGGTTTATCGTCTCATTGAAAGAAAAGAAGACAAAAGATACAAAGCAAGAGGCTCAATCACTTAAAAAAAAAATACACATTTGTTATGTTTCTCCACTTCTTTTATGTAGTTTTTCTTTTTACTTTAATTTATATGTGTGTGTTTGCTGACTCTCTTTTCTATCTCCTCTGCATTTTCTCACACTCCTTCACCGGTGATTTTTCGTTTTCATCCGCATGTTTGTCAAGGCTAAATTCAGTCCTTTCCTCTCTCTCTCAGCTTATCAGACTTACTGTTGAGAGAGTGGATCTTTTCTGAGTTAAAGCCTGTTTTAATGCCTCCTTCACTGAAAGCTTCTGCACTCCTCACTGTGTGATGTGTGCTAATATTGAACATGCACCCCTCCCAACCCCCCCTCCCCACCATCTCTCTCTCTGCAGTCTTTCTCTCTTGCTGCAGTCACACTCACTCATATCTCCGCAGTCTCTCTCTCTCTCTCTCTTTTTCCACATCACCTTGTTTCACCATCTCGCTTTTTCACTCTATCCCCTCATTATTGCTCTCTCTCTATTTCTCTCTCTCTCGCTCTCTCTCTCTCTCTCTGTTCCACCTTTTTTCCACAAATTCGTAATCTATTGCCTTGATGCTTGCACCATTAAATTACAGAATTACAAGGATCTCTCTCTTAAATAGGGCTGCATGATTTGAGAAAAACATGTAGCCTAATTGCAATTTTTCTGACCGATGATGCGAAATATTTTCTCTAAATTAAACTCCAGGCCTGTTTTTATGGTTTATATAGTTTGAAATAATGCATCAAATACTGTATAATCACAAACTCATCTTGAATTCTCATAATGGAATCTTGAAAAATGCAGTTGCTAGTAGAATTCAAATTCTAGCTAAACATGGCTATTAAACAGTATGAAACACTGTCATTTAGAGTCATTTAGCTCACATTTAAGAGATATGATATTATATTTCTACTTAACTTTACTCAACATTAAAACACATCGTCATTACTACCAGCTACAAGTTGGCTAGTTATAGAGTGTTTCAAATTCCTGGGGTCCATATCCAGAGCGTTTGAGCACGATTAGCTTAAAATAATGATATGCAACTCTGTCGGCCAGCTGTTTGTCAGCTAACCTAACTGGCTTAGAGGTTAGCCGCTATAGCTACCTGCCTGAAATTGACACAAGGAAATTACCTAGATTATCTGGAGAAAGATTTGTTAAAAGATGAAGAGTCCACTGTGATAAAGAGTCTACTGTTTTTATTCAAAAGCATCAAAATGAACGATGTTTCCTCTGTCAAAACCATTTTAAGCTGAGCATGAAGACACAGGCATATAGAGAGCATTTTCAACCAAATAACATGCCAGGCACAAATCCAGGGCAGCACATCAGCTCACAACACAGTGAGCCTGGCTGCTTGCTCCCCTGGCGTATAGCGCTGTCTCCCAGTCAGCATGATGCGGGTTCACCCATAGCTGCAGGAAGAAGGGGGTGCATGGGGAGCTGCAGTCTCCAGGGGGCTGCCAACCTATAGGCCAATTTGTGATGTTGCAATATATTTTTTTCTTTTTCAGTCGTGTGTAAGCCAGTCCCTCAAAAATAGACCTTGCATATAAAGATGGAACGGGGAAAAGAACAGAGAATAAAACATGTGGCTCATGGACACAGTTGACACATGCTGGTTAGAATTGTCTCCAGAAACCCGACTACTAAAAAATGTAGTTATTAACTAGACAGGACAGAGGAAACTCTCCAGAGGAAACTGAATTAAACTTTTAACTTCTGAAATCATTTTTTTTAGACAGCTCTGATGGAGCTCAGGATTGATCAGAAGAACAGCTGTTTTACTCCAAATAATTTCACCGTGTGAACCTGGACTGTGTGCGTGTGTGACCTTTTGGATGTGTAAGAACACACATTAATTACCATGAGATCCTGACTGATCCTGTTGGAGTGTCAGGAAGATTTAAATAATCAATGAAGTTACATGGGTGTGCCTCGTGCATAAGAGTCTCTCTCAATGGGAAGATGCACTGTTGTGAGATCACTGCAAAAAATATAAAATATATTTTGTGTAGGGGGTGTTTAATATTCAGCATCCATGCACTTCCAACTGCAATCATGTTCTCGCAGCTGTGGGTTCACCTGCCAGTTTATGGGCCTTTTATGGACCATTTATGAACCACATTCACAGCCAAATTTGTATGCATTTCACCACACAGCCAAGAATGTAAAATCAAGGTACTTTTAATCAATTTCATCATCTCATCAATCAGTAAGATGATGGATACAGTTTTCTGTAAAATGTGCAGATTTGTTTTTTCATTAGCTGACTGATATTGAAGCAACAACGCCTTTAGGCTATAGTGAATGCACAAGGGATATGTTACATCTGCGATTTGTGTCTAAGTTAACACCTCTGCTGTCTTGGTTTATGTTTAGCTGCCACTTTGTGCAATAAAATGGTTGATGAACAGTGGCGTGCACTGTAGAGCCAATGCACTAATACGCAGTGCAAATATAGTTTATTTTAGTCTGAGAAGGCTTTAAAAGATGTTTTTTTGTCTTTACTGTTGTGTGCAGCTTTTATAGACTGATGCTCAGTTGGTTGAGCATGTTGGATAAGTAGTGCTTTGCTGTTATTGCCTTTATGGTGCCAAACGTTGTAAAGTAAACTTATCATTTGGTTTTTCAGTTTGTTCTTTTTTCTTCTTCTTTTCACTAGTCAGTTTTTCTGACCCAACCCACAAAATGACCAACCCGCTTTTGTATGCGCCAAAATACAATATCTGCCTACCCCACTGTAACATACAAGCATTTCTTTTACGTTTTGTGCCATACTCAAATAATTAACGTTAATTAACTACAGCCAAGTAAATTTTCTGACAAAAATCAGTGGTCACTGCCTAAACTTCAAAGCTTCATAGTACTCTATTAATTATAAAATTGCAGTTTATGTAATTTGAAAAATCACAATTTTAATATAGAAAAAACATTCAGTCCTACAGTACTTTCAAACAAACTCACTCCGCATATATGTGTTATGTTTTCCACTTATTCTGACCCTGCCTCTACCCCTGCCTCCTTGCCTGTCATTTGAATTTCTTCTTTCCAAGCTCTTCGTCTCTGCCCTCCTTTGCCTTTCCCCCTCTTTGTCTCCCTACCCAAGTCTCTGTCCCTTCTTCCAGACACATACTGTATACACTTGAACTCACTGAACATTAGTTTTCTTCACTGTCTGCCTTCCTTAGCTCCGAACGTGGGCCCCTGATTGGCTGTTGACCCGATGGGTTCCCTTTTGCACGTGTGCACACACACATAAATCACACACTGCATGAACACAGAAAAACACCCACACAAATCAGCACATCAGCACACACACGCACCCATGCATGCTTGCAGACATAGGTACACACACACTCTCACGCACACTCTCACATACACACACATACTTACACAAAGCATAGACTCTGGGTTATTGGCAGGGCTGGAGTGACAGGCCTCTCTTCACCAACTCATTCACGCTCTGTTGGCGATTGTGTTATGCATGGGCCATTTGGTACGTAGATCATAAAGTGCAATAAGGACAGAGTTAAGCAGGGATGGATTCATATACACACACTCAAGCTCACACACATGCACACACTAATACACGCGGAGACATACTCGTGCGTAGACTTCCCCTCGGTGTGACACGACATTGCATAATCGTAGAATCTGTCTAAATCTCTCTCCCCCTCTCCGTCTATGTCCCTCTCTGTCAGTTTTTCTCATACTCTCTTCCTGTATCTCTGACTCACATGTCTGCAAGAGTAACACCAATAGTGCGGCGGCAGGAAGGAAAGTAAAGCTTAAAAGGACAGAAGGAGAGAGTTAAAACATGAGGGAGAAGCAAGAAGGAACACAGGAAGAAAAGATGTTTGATGGTTGACGGCTAATGATGGCCTGAGTATAAATAACATTTCAAAAAAAGTGAAGTCTAGGAAAAAAAGTGTGAAAGTAAAAACAAAGGAATCCAGATGATAGCTTAGAGGAGAGTATAACCAGGAGTTTATATGTTCTACTCAACAGAGAGTCAGTCATTCCTAATTGCAGCTTATGACACTATGACCTACAATAAGATGAGAATGAAACTTTAAGAAACATTCATCATTAAAGTATGTCTCATTAGGCACCACAACTGAAACAAAGAATCCCACAAAATGGACTCACAATATTGGTTTTCTAGTTTCATGAAAATTAATACAAAATACATAACATCACTTGGTATTTAAAGGAGCCTTAAATGTTGTTGTTTTTTGAGCACCTGGGGGCAGCGTAACAAAACTGACATGTCATCAGCTTATTAAGTTGATATGGAGAATATTTTAGCAAACAGTGTACACAACAATACCACATTGCCATTAATTTGGAGTTGAGTTTTTGGCCACCTGTGAATCACAATGAAAACCATGAAATGACACCTTACTGCTATCTGATAGGTTGTGCACTTTTTGGAGAAGCTCAGAAATGTCCTTTACATTTTGGATACAGAAGATTGGCATAAACATGTGACGGTCAATAATAGTGAACTCTTATAGTTTTAAAGTTATAAATATGAACTTTAAAAAGAGGCAAAATATGAAAGAAAATGAACCAGTTAAACAGTGACAGGCAAGAAGAAAATGTACCCAAACAGAAGGATAGCCTTTAAAAAAAGAAGCAGCTGAAACAACAACAAGCAGAAAGATCTTGAAGACAAGGTGAGACAGATGGCTGAAAACAATTAATTGGATTTTAGCCCG
Organism: Scomber scombrus; assembly: GCF_963691925.1. Lineage (NCBI taxonomy): Eukaryota > Metazoa > Chordata > Actinopteri > Scombriformes > Scombridae > Scomber > Scomber scombrus. The sequence goes on along the minus strand of NC_084992.1, from coordinate 8,110,568 downwards.
TGAGACAGAAAAACAGACAGAGATGGAGAAGCGTAAGATCATAAAATTAGATCACTTGTCGTCTGGACTTGGTGGAGACGTTAACCATGGTACATCCCTGCCTTGTGCTGTTTTTCGTCTTTGACAGTAAACTCGTGGCAAATTTGGCATTGGACAAGATGTAGGAGAGCCCAGCTTAAAACACACACACACACACACACACACACACACACACACACACACACACACACACACACACACACACACACACACACACACACACACACACACACACACACACACACACACACACACACACACACACAGCTTCTCCTCATTCAGTTCTTTCTCCAGACTGTAGTGAATGTGTATTTTGAGACATTTGTTCCAAGGAGACACCATACAGCCTTCTGCCTCTCATCCAGTCTGCCAGGAAGTGTTTCTGAGCAAAATGTGAGACTATTGAGCAGCAGAATCGGCAGAATACACAGACAGATTTATCCACAGTGTGTGTGGGAGCAGCAATAGTTATTAATAAAATCATGATACTTGGACCATTCTGTTATGACTGAAAACCTTCAATTTGGCTGTCAGGAAGTTGCTTGATTTTGCTGTATGACACAAAAGTGTATGTACAGTACATGTGTGTAGGTGTGTACAATAAACATCTCCAATACAAAAGCCTGTCACTCGCTACATATCCATTGCAGTAATTTCTTGACAATTTCTCTCAAGTGCAGAACAGAAGTCCATCAGTGATGCAGTAATGTAACATCATAATATGAACATTTATGGTTTATGTTGCTTAAAGTGTTCTTCTTTCTTTTCTGCAGCTGGCATCCACTAACTCTGCTAACAGCAGCCAGACAACTGCAGCTGACAACAAAGGTATGTCTGAGCTTTTTTACCATCTCTAAATAATGATGTGCTTTCCGTGCTTTTTGGGAATCACTAAAATGTCCATCCAGATTGAACTATAAATTACATTTAAACACCTACTGTGTTGTATTTCTACTTGTTTGCCTTGTTAATATGCACTCTGTAGGTATGGTGTAAAGACAGATTAGTTACAGTGACAGCTGTACCCAGCAAATACCTTGTACACTGCCAACTCAGTGTTGCCAAAGGAAAGTAGCTTTTAATTGCTCAAAACATTGGCAGATGTCAGATAATATCATGTAATCAGTTGCTTTCTTCTCTTGGCAGAAGAAAATTGGCAAAGAAAATATGTCACTGTGGTCAGCCCAGCAACTTTGTTTGCAGATTTGGTAACTTTTATACAAAAGTGAAGCAAAAATAGCTCTCCTCTGGGAGCTGCCATCTTGCTTGTGTAACGTCCTTTGGAGCCAGAGGCTTGAGAGCCGCTGTTACAGCTGTCAATTAGGACGTCATCTCCACCTTTTTATATCGTCAAATAACTAATTAAACAAACTTATAAAAATATGTATTTGGACAAACATCAGCATGATAAGAACGCAAATTATTAGATTTTGTAGTTTGGCTCACGTACCATCCACGAACATGACCTTTATGGGCCTTATGGCCTTTACTGCAGCCAGCCACTAAGCGGCAGTCAAGATGTTTTGGCTTCACTTTGGGGGGCTGTCATGACATCAACATTAATATACAGTCATTGTCCAAGAGTTAGATGAGACAATCAATATAACTCTAATATTAGTCCAACAGATAAGAAACTGAAGTGAGGAGATGGTTAGCTTAGCTTAGCCTAGCTTAGATTAGCAAAAGACTGGAAATGGGGGAAACAGCTAGTCTGGATTTATCCAAAGGTAACAAGATCCGCCAATCAACACCTCTAAAGTTCACTAATTACTACATTAAATCTCGTTTGTTCATCTTTTTCTTGGCTGGGTGCAGCTTTGAATTTAAATATTAAACCATACAAAAGGAGAGTTAAAGGGTACTATATCAGGAAAATGTTTGGCATGTTTGTGATGATTAGTAAGTTATGTTAGTTAAAAATGCTTGTTGTTTCTCCTCCTCAACCATTTTTAAAAAATGTTTTGGTAACCTTTTTTTCCCCTTTTCTCTGCTCTGCTCTCCCTCTTTTGGCGTCCACTACACAAGAAACTTGACATTCTGTTTTATAGAGGTCATACCACAAATTTTCCATGAGCTAAGCAACCAAGACAAGACAGTATTTTGGCAAGAGTCACCAGTTTGTCAGCCAGGAAAAGTCGGCTGCAGCTTTAACTTTTTTTGAAACGTTGCTCATCAATATCCAATTCTAACATTGCAGAGGTTCTATCAAAAATCCATCAATGCAACACCAGCAAACACTTGATCTGACAGTGTGCGCAGACTGTGTGATGCGGTTGCTTGTCATATCAATACACAAGCTCTATTTTCCTGGCCAACTCTCTATCTTTTTTTATCTTTGTTAGTTTTAAAACTATTTTAGCACATTTTCCTGGGTTTTGTGAAATATTTCATGGAAGAACTTAGAAAGATAGTCTTTCCTTTTTTCTCTGTCTCACCCAGACAACATGTGATTTTTCTTTCATCATCCTTCTCACATCTGCAGTACATTCCTTCAATGCCTCACCTGTCCTAGTCAGATAGATAGATAGATAGATAGATAGATAGATAGATAGATAGATAGATAGATAGATAGATAGATAGATAGATAGATAGATAGATAGATAGATAGATAGATAGATAGATAGATAGATAGATAGATAGATAGATAGATAGATAGATAGATAGATAGATAGATAGATAGATAGATAGTGCATAAAGGTTTTCGAGCCCTGAGGCCAGGTTCAGCTAATATACATGTATGGAGAGAATGTGCAGTGGAAGAGTAGATACCCTAAGGCTAATCATAGTGCTTGTCAGTCAGACACAGCCAAGTGCAGTAGGTCAAGGGTATCTGAAAAGCTGTTATAAAGTCACAGACTGTATACATGCTGTACAGTCATAGTCTAGTGAAGCTGATGTTGTCCTCTGTTCAACTAGGTCAAAATCCTCTTGCATTTTATTTTGCATATTTTTGGAGCATTCCATGTGCAAACAATGCCTGCTCACATGCATTATTATTATTAAAAAACTAATCTCGATCACACTGCACTGTACATCTTATTCGTATAGTAAGTGCTGACATGGTTTTTTCCACCTATACAGTTTTTCTTGCTTCAAATAGGACATTTTCAGGTAGACTTTGAGTTGCAGGAGCATTTTACAATACATGATCAAATACAACCATTTTTAATCCACTGAAACTTCCAGATTCCAAATGATTCTTGCTACTTAGTTTACTGTCCTTAGGGTCTCAATTAAAAAAGAACATTTGACTTGACTGGACATTTTGTCTGGTCTCTTCTACTGGAAATAAGCTGGGACTCATTACTGAATAAAGTAAAGTAAAATAATAGTGACAACTTCAATATGAAATGTTCTTTAGTCTTTAATAAGCACAAGATTTTAAGAGACCCTTCTGCACGACTGCATTCATAGTCAGGGATGTGCTGTTTGTTCATCCACACAACTCTTTGCAGAAGTCACCACAGATTAGGCCGACAAGCAGTGTGGTTTTTAAAGCACCATCAAGCGCTGACTTGTTACTGTCATTTAGGCACATTTATAGTCTCCAGCTTTTATCACTTCAACTCTTCTTTTTCTTTGCTTTTCATTGTCAATTTGGAAATGGGATATTTTAGAAGGCTGACACTACCTCCCTTAGGCACCTTTATAGTTTCTGGTCTGAAGGCTGAAATCACTACGAAAGTAACAGATATCTCGATTTATCTACTGATATTTGAAACTGCAATATTGACAAATTTACTGACATTTCCTGTCCACTCACACACAGTGTTGACCTCCACCCTTTTGATCTCTGCCCCACTAGAGAAGGCATCGGCAGCGAAGCCTCAGGAACAGGAGGAGGAGGTCGACATCGACCTGGAAGCGCCGGAGACGGAGAAGGCAGCGCTCGCCATCCAGAACCAGTTCAGACGTTTCCAGAAGAAGAAGAAGTAGAGTGACTGACTGAGTATAAATGAAAATGAAATGAGGAAACAAAAAAAGAACCAAAAAAAAAACCCAACAAAAAAAAAACTTTCCGCAGATGTACAGAAATACAGTAGATTGAAAGGTATGGTTTTGGGGGTGACGAAGCAGGGATTTTAATTGTTCAGGATTTATTGTTATATTATGCAAAGTGTCACGAAACACCTTTTTGCATGAGAGATTGACTGGTATCAAGGATGAGATAGTTGGAAGGTGCAAGGAAGAGGGATAAAGATGAGAAAAAAGGTGATTTGGAATTTATAATATAGCATGATGAAATACTGTAACCTCCCGTCACCACATTAACCTTTGCAAAAGCCCTTACATATCACCTGCGTTCCCCTTGATGCTCCCGAACATGCAACCCCAATCCCTTGTCCTCGCTAGTCCTGCAGATAAAACACAAGCCCAGCACACAAGCAGACAGAGGTTGTGCACAAAAACCAGATTGACACTTCTCTGCTGAATGACAGAACAAGCACACCTTCTTCAACATCGATTGAAACAAGAACGCACAAAACGAACCGAAGCACACACTCTCTTGTTTCCAGGTTCTTTTCTTTCCGCCTCCTTCGCCGCCACGCTCTTTCTTAAATTCTCTGTCTCTCTGCAAGGATGAAAATAACACCGAGCGAGTGTCTCAGGTGTAAAATCACCTCTGTATCGCCTCCCGTGTAGGCCAGATATTGGATCGCTTCTGCCAGTCTGATCTCACAGGTGACGGAGGTGGTGGTCATGGAAACTGGCTGCTAACTCACGCAGTCAGAGGCAATTTGCTGCAGGCAAGATCAATATGTGATGGAAAGTGGGCACATGGCATGCTCACATGAGTCGTTAACGCCCTTCTCACACATTATGAAGTATGATTGACGCATTAGAGATCATCAAGTGTTTATGTGTCCACAGCATCTGCATCTTTTAACGGTCCCTCAGTGATACCTGATGCTGCTTGATATCAATGAATACTGGACGACCAGATGGAAATGCATTCAAATATTCATACCTCCTGATTTAAGAAACAACCTTTCAATAGCTTTTAATGAGCTATGTGTTACTAGATCTGAATAGGGCTGCGGTGTCACTGATAGTCCGAGGATAAATAATTCTCACTGTTGGTGTCAGATTAATTTAGTGAGACTTATTGTATAGTATCTGGAAAGTTGCAATTGCTACATATCCAAGTATCTTATAGTTCTCTCTACAGTAAAAGCAAATATAAATTTAAGCATTTCAAATTTCCTATGCATCACATATATGCCTATATATGCGTTAATCACATTTGATGTGGGCTAAATTCACATATGGGCATTTGTGGTTTTCAGCCATTTCACATTTAAAAACATTTGGTGTTAAACTGAAATTGACTCATTTTGTGAACAGAAACAAAAGTTATCTTTACATTCAGGTTTTCTTATTTAAACATACTGTGTGAATACAATGTGGGTATAATTGTGTGCATGTCTACTATCCTAACAAAACCGAGGATAGTTTTAGACCCCTGCAAGCCAGAAGCCAAGCTGCTGATATAGAAAGAGGGTTGCCCATACTGTGCAGTATATATAACAGGCATCATGTTACTCGCCCCGTAAGTCACATTTACAACATTTAAACGCTGTGTGTCTGTGGCTGAGAGCTCTCAACCATGCGTGGTGTTGGGTTACTCACTGCCCCAGTAGGTAACTCAAACCTCCGTATCCTTAAATAAACACTTGATAATGATTCTGAGCAGATGCCAGACACGAACCTGAGCCCTGTCACCTTTAGATCAGACGGACAGAAAGAAAAGAGAGACACTTCAGCTGTCCGACTGAGACGGAAAGAAAGACACTGGATGAGAGATGGAAAATCCGCGACAAAACGTCTGTCTTGTTAGACACTACTTCAACTAAAACTTTATTGTATTTGCACTCCCACACAAGGATACCTACAATATATAAGTGTACTGTATATATTTTGGGTCAACACACACATACACACTCTCCTGCTTTTTCCATGTACCCTCCCGTTTCCCCCTCGATGTATGTAGCACACTGAACTGCTTCTAAAAAGCCAGACTTACTCTCCATTGCTTTAATAATAATCTCACTAATTACTAGAATTATTATTGGAATGTAACCTCTTTTCTATTTCGAGGACAGGAAGCGGCTGCAAAAAGCGCAACCAGCACAAGCCAGCCGTCTTCGCCACTCGCTCCTCTCTGTCACAGTCCCACTGTTTCTTCCGTACTTCCTCCACAGTGAGAATTGTTGATGGGCTTCTGAGTTTGATATCAAACCCCCTTTCCCCCGCTTCTCTAACTGGATTTGACATGCTTTTCAAATAATTACCTGACGTACACTTAGTAATACGGATTTAGTTGGATTTGACTTGGCAGGCATTTTGAATAGACACCTCAAGTAAAATCATAACTTGCATATAAATGTTCAAAATTCTCAAATCTGTGTGGGCTTTTGCAGTGTATATACAATTGTGCTTGAGTTGATAGGATTAACAAGTTAGAAATACAGCTGAGATAAGCCTGCTGGACATCACAGAGACTCGACCTCCTTTATGTACCTGCACTGTATTATGAGCTGTTCAACATCACTCACACTCTACACTTAAGCAGTGTTTGAATGTTCAACTCCTGTCTGCAAGTACCATTGTATATAAAGAATTTGGACAGTATCTTATCTCTGATTAAAGTGCTTAAAGAGCCTGAAAACATTTTCTTTATCAGCTTCTTACTATTCTTGATGTGGTTCAACAAAAGAATGTTTAAATTTAGAACGCTTTTTGTTTTTTTTTAAATGAGAGACTCCTGTAATATTTTTGTTTTGTCTTCGCTCCACTCACTGGTTTGAAATGGGTGTGGCTCAATTGGAAATAAAATTATGTCACATGGTCCTTTGCACCAATCAGAACTGAGCAATATTTGAATCACAATCTGATGATAGTGATGTTTGACTGTTTGGTCAGTGCACTTATAAATACACAGTTTTATGAATAAATACTTTAGATATGAAGCGTTGAAGCTTAGCTCTTAAGGGCAAAATGGATTTTACTTATTAAAGTCACATCACTGAGATCTGATTGGCAGACACATGGTCAAATGTTGCATATTTGCATCATTGTAAGGATTTTAGAGAGCAGTTGATGAGAGGATCAAATAAGATTAAGTCCATCTGTAAAGCTTTCACTGGAGTTTATTTGAAGCTGTGTGAAAACAGTTTTTTTGTGAAACATCTTTGATCAAATATATAGAAATATACGAAGAGGGGAATTTCGATTTGTCATTGTAGGGTCTGTTCGAGAGCCAGATCCGTGTAATTGAAAACCTCCCTGTCTGGAGGCTGTAAATAGTTACCTGTCAGAATCTAAAGAAGCTTAATGTTGCTTGGCAACAGGCACAACTCAAGAAAGCAGCGCCCTGCTGGTCATTTCAATGTGAAATGTGACTTGTGATAAGCCTCGTGGATTTGAGGCTATGAGATCACTCAGGTGGTTAGACAGAGTGACCTTCAGCTGAAAGGTCACAGGTTGGATCCTCACAGGAGTCACCGTCTGCAGCCATGTTGCTTTTTACTGTGGATTAATGTTAGCTAAAGGCCTCAACTCTAAATGTCATGTTTGTGCGCTTCAGAGTGCTGTGTTAAAGGGGAGAAAAGGAGTTTGATACAAATTCAGCATGAAAATTCAATTGGGGAAGCCGCCAGAACTGCAGTTCCCTGTGGTCAGTCATGAGTTTGCATGCAGTTGAATCTAAAATTCAATTTAAATCTTCTATTTCTGTCCATGTGTGACTTTGTACTACTACAATATCAAGCAGGGATATCACTTGTTTTCTTTGCGATATTAATATCACAACAGCCAATACCTTTACTGATCCAATAACCTTCTCTTTGTTAGCTAATAAACTGTTAACAAGCCATTTGAGTGGATGCACTTTGCACACAGCAGATGCTGCTGCATTTCAGCACGTTGTTCAAAGTGTGGCTTCGAGTACTAACAAGACCTTTCAGATTAGATTTGTCATTGCATCACATCAGATCCTGATTTATATATTTTACATCTGATCCAGACTTTTGGCTGATTTTAAACTAACTGATCTTGCAGTTTTAAGACATTTAGCTCCCCTTATTAATATACTGCACCACATTATAGCATATGAGGACACTGATCTTCTTCCTTTCTTTCTCTTTCTTTCATTCTTTCTTTTTCAACGCTGTGTTTTCGCTTTGCTTTGTTAGCCTGACCTCATTTTACTTTCCCCCGAAGGCAACCAAATGCGGGGTTCGGTGAGCACAGCATGCTAGCTGTGAATGAGAGGGAACAGGATGGGTGAAATAAAGAGCTTGTGATCATGAATGGAGCAAAGCCACATACTGTATAGTTTGTGTAAGGCTTAAGTGAAGTCCCCACGTCCTCCTTAAAAACCCTTCTGACGTCACGGCAGACAAGAGCTTGGCAAACAGCGGCCGGGGCTTATATCATTTATACACTACAGTGTCTGTACAGTGTCTCCCCAAATTCCATGCTTGCTAATATTCTCCACTGCTTGTATATGTTTATCTACATCCACTTATTATGCTTGACAAAAATATAATGTACTTGGTAGTGAACAGTAATTGGTGCGGTATGCCAACAGTGGATATTTGGGCTCAGCTTTACAGCCTAGAAATGACATCAAAGCCATACTTTAGAGAAGAAAAAACATGTATATTTAGATAATCTGTTCTTGTACATCCCTTCTTTATGTTGTCTGTAGTGCCGTAAAGCAACAGTCAAGCGACCCACAAAAAGATTAAATCCCATGCATCCCAATGTGATGAACCATGCTACAACTGAAGTGGGTGGAAGGCAGTTTGTCCACAATGGCGACAAGAAAACATAAAGTAGGAGTTTAGTTCGTGTTTGAGATGATTGTACGTTCACATTGTGGTGTTGAAGCATGGATTTACCCTTCACAGCGTGGCCAATCAGTGACCACTGTCCTTTCAGGGAGGCATCTGCCAATCAGGAAGCTCTACAGGGCCCCATCCCACAACCAACAATCTTCTTGTATTTCCTCATCCTTTCTTCTACTATCATTGTTGCTTTATTTATTGCTGGTTTATTAAATGATGTTTCTATAATTTATGTGAATACCGACCTTATTGTGAACCTCTCTGACTTGTTTTGTTGTGTTTCTGATGTGACGGCATGAGAAATTCATATTTGTATGTTTTAGGCTACGAATTCCCTCTGTGTATTTTGACATTTCAATCTATGTGTTTGTTGGATTTTCAGAAACGGTGGCTAAGGTGAGAATGCACAAAAACACTCCCTGTACTGTGTTTTCTGCACTAAATAAAATTTGCTGCATATTGCTTTGAACTCTATCCGCGTTGTGTGTGTTGCTTTTCTCAATTCTGTCAGTTACATGCATCAAAGACGAACCAATACACTGACTTCTTTTTCCTCAATTAACACACATGTTCCACTTATATAGGTGGATAATGCACATGTAATGAATTGATCTGAATGTAGCACTCCCAGAGTAACTTCTAGCACTTGAAAAATATCCTTCTGACCTGAACCCTTCAGGGGATGCTACAAGGGCCCCCGTAGGAGCTGGTTTCAATTTGTCCCCGCTGGGTGCTGTTCCAGTTCACACTTCCTCCTGGACAGAACATGGCTTCTTCATTACAGTGCTGGAATTTAGGAATTTGGAGCATTCAATTATACACTGGGTAAATGGGACACTACAATGTGTCTTTGCCCATCGCCTTGCCATGAATGAATGCGTATGTGTGCTTCATACCAAAGGGGTCAAAGGGGTCTGACGTTTTATAATGGTCCCGTCCAGAAATAGATTTGTCTCCATTAAAGTAAAACAACATTTTTTAAATTACACAGCTCTTTTTAACCGATGAAAGAAGAGCATTGTGCACAAGACAGTACCTAAGGCATTTTAAATATAAACATGAAACATTTTAAAAAGATAAATCAATTAAATAATGATTTATTTTTTTATTTTTGGGGTGATGGATCTTCTTCTTGTGGTTTTCTGCAACCCATTACTGACTTGTATTCTTGTATTTTCACAAGAAATTGGATTAATTCCAGTACAATTCAGTAAGGACTTAACCTTTGGGGAGTGGTGTCACTGCTTCTGGTGGTTAAGTGGTCAGTGAGCTTAAGTGGAAAGAGGTTTTTCCAGCTAGAAGGCACTACATACTTTAGCAGCAAAGCTAGTAGAGCCGCTCAACCACAGTGGTGGAAGTTGTGTAGAATCCTTGCAAATTGTACAGTATTACCCACAGTGGGAGTTATAAACAACCAATGTCAGCTCATACTACAAAACAGTATGACTTGAATGAGTTTGTGAAGAGCTTAGAGCTTTAGAATGTCCCTATTTAAAGTGACTATATCTCACAAGTAGCGTTAGCTTGTTGTCCTTTGCTATTATTAGCAGCTAAATACTGTTTTAGTCTAATTTGCAGCGGTGAAATATGTCCTATAAAATGGGAGATGGACATAAGCATATATTGTATAAAGAGTCAATATAAGTAAAAACAGTAGCTTGTTTGTGATCCCTTTTTAATCTAATCAACGGTGGTTGCTAGTTCAGCTAATGTTAGCCCTGAGTTTAAAGCCTATCAGTAACATTATCTTGCTCAACATTGCTATTAAATGCAATTTAGTATTCATAAGTGTGATTCAATTATAGTTCCAGTTACTGACCTTAAAACCTAAACCTAAAAGCCAAAGAAGATAATTACTGGTAACTTGATCAAGTGTGAACTTTAACATGAACACATTGTGAAACTGTTCCCCCTCACACAAATTGACTGCACCATGCCCCTAATTGTAAATATATATGTAGTCACTCTAGATTAAATGTACAATTACCATTGGATAATTGGTTGAACGACATTTCAAATCTATCGGATGATGGATCCAAGAACAGTTGAGGTTATAGCTAATGTCCAAGTTCCAAACAAAAGAGCACAGATATGTTTTAAAGCTACAAAAATCAAGTGCAAGTACTGCAACCACTGAGTAAAATAACTTAGAGGAGACGTGACAGACTCAGTTCTTCATGTAGACCAAAACATACTTATATATAGTATACATATCTCTGACTGCAAGAGACAAGCACATACATTTTGTCTGGTGGTTGTCAAACAGATTATGGGGAATGGATGATATCAGTAACTGATGTAGAAGACCAGGGAGAGTTGGTGTGCCAAAAATAATAATTTAAAGTACTTCATCGCACAACAACATCTGAAATGTCCTTGAACTTAGCAATACATTTTATTTCCTGATTATATTTCCCCATATTACTTTGTCAGAGTCCTCCATCACACATATTTATGTTGGTAACAGTGTTATGAATATACATTACTCTGGTTTGGAGGAGTTTGGGGGTGAAAAGGTTGAGAAGTTCTGAGATTGAAACTTGGAAAATATAACATTATAATTTTGTCTGCCCAACTTGATCTATAGTTCAGTAGAGTGCTGTTTTTGAGTTTGGAGGCAGATCTAAAGAAAACAGCTTCAGGATATTTAAGCCAGTTTCAATGTGAGATATTGTTTAATGTATTCTCTCGTTTCTTCAGCTCTTTCTTTTTTCTTTTTTTTTTTACACCCACTCTCTTATTTGGATTCCACACTCCAGACGTCAGACTGAAGATGTGTAAACAGTCTGTTCTGAGAGATTCATAATACATTTACTTTACAAGTTTAGAAGATTCAGTTTTTTTTGTTTATGTCTCAAATCATTTTTCTAACATGTGTTAGTGTGGTAGACAGCTCTGCTCAAACTTGCCTAGGAAATGGTATTCTCATACTCCCACTACTTTAATCTGATTTGTCCCATTTGATCATTTTAGCAGCTCATTTACAGAAATCGACATGTTTTCCAGTGTTATGTGGGAGCTTACATACTGTATGTTATGTTCAATGCTGTATTTATTTTTTATTTATTGTGGCGGTATCAGTGTGTGATTTATTGAAGTTTTTCCCTCTTGAGAATAATTGTTCTCATGTGAAGATCTTTTTTCCCATTTGGAGGATCAACTTTTGTTCTTGAGGATCAATTTTTCTTCCGGTCATTTTCCCTGTCAACGATCGATAAAGTTTCATTGATCCAAGGATGTTAAGAGCTGGGGTTCATGCAAATTTCAAAGCAGAGAATGTGATGCTTGAAGTGGTTTTGAAGTGGTAAAACTAAACTCCGTTCAATTTGCTTGGTCATTAGAGGGCAGAGAGGCAAGATAAAGGATATGAGAGAAATCCATCTTACCCTGGAGAATTTTTGGTCAATACATACTGTAAGAGGTCAAACGACACCATGCTTTGTTCTCAGAGGTAAATAAGAGGAAGCAAATAATGAGAGTAGGCTTGTGGGTTGTTAAAGGTGAACATCATGATTGTTTTACAAGGTTTTACAATACTAACAAGAGACATTATTCACATATGAAGAGACTCAAAACTTGAGCCTCAGTTTGGCTGCACGGATCCTGTTTTTACCTCTCACTTTAACAAAAAGCCAAAAAGCACCGTTGATTTCAACAGTCCTATTTTTGGAATCCACAACTCAAGGATGAGATTTCACATGTTTATTGAACCGTATGATCTTTTGCCTCAAAATGTCTCCTTTGATCACACCATGATGAGACATGCTGCTCGGCTGTTGTCTCCCGCTGCTTTCATTGCCTTTATTAAGACATATGCAGAGAAGATTTCAAGATGACGAGAGACAAGATCAGACGGCATCAGATTAGATCACATCAGAAGGGAAAGCAGATAATGTTGCTGTCAACCGCTGCCATGTGCTCCAATATTTTAAGCTGTTTAAGCAGAATATGGTTTCAAGAAAATCTTACATTGGCCCCGACTGCGCATGCTTTTATGTCTCAATTACGTAGGGAAAACACATATGAGTCATCAGGGCAACAAAAGCCGCCTTATGCATGAAAAGGTATTACCTGATACGGGTGTGATACAGATATTACAGTGAAAGAATTCACTGGAGGACACGGAGATTCACTTCCCACATATCCAAGGACTATGCAAGCACAGAGAGAGAGAGCGAGAGAGAGAGAGAGAGAGAGAGAGAGAGAGAGAGAGAGAGAGAGAGAGAGAGAGAGCTAGACAGAGAGTGTACATGTAGCAACAGGCAGGAGCTGAAGGAACAGTCCATTGAGTATTGCATGTGAATGAAAGACTGCAGTTTTCATCAGATGATGGGGGAAGAAAAAAATCTTTCTAATGAACATTTTGTTTTTGAAATTATTTTATTTGTAGTATTTCATTTTTATTTTCCTGTATGGTTTGGCTTTCACAGCATTGCTTTGTTTCTTATTTATACCGCTGCATACATTCACATTTGAGTATAGTGACAGTCTGCTCAAATCAAACTGTTCAATGAATACAACCTTACGGGTCAAATGAAAAAAAGAAACAAAAAACATTTCTTTACTCATATTATTAAAACAATATTATGTAGGCTACTGGTATGTTTATCATGGTCATGTTGGCATGCTAACACTTGCTAATTAGCACAAAACACAAACTACACCTGAGGCTTAAGGGGACATACATTATCATGCATATTTCATATATACCCTTATTTATTTTATACTGGCCCTTTATGCAGCCCCTTAGTTCAGCCTCTGTCTGAAACAGGCCGTTTTAGCTTCTGGTTCTTTAACGCCCCCCTATGTTCTGATTGGTTAGCTTCTGGAAACTGCCTCATGGCAGACAATCACATTTTGCTCCCTTTTCCCATCCTTTACTTAAAACATCCATACATATTCAAGCCAAAGTCTGATCTGAAATATGAATGGACAATGCAAAACTCGTGGAACAAACTAAGCAACAAAGGCTACAGAACAGATGGCCATTTGTAGGCATGCACAAACAATCTGATGTCAGTCAGTAGAGGTAATTTCTGAGCCTGTTTACCACAAGGTTTTGGAACTTTGACCATGTTTAAAATAGACACCTGATATCATACCAGTATATGAAATCCTAAAAAGTGTGTTAAATAAAGTGACATTTTGACCTGATGATGACACTAGTTGAAAAGGAACAATTCATAATTAGGGGGAATGCACTTACTGACTTTCTCTGTATCTGTACAGTAAATATAAAGCCATCACCAAAAGCCATAGGTAAGCTTAGCATTAAAACTGGAAACGGGGAAACAGCTAGCCTGGTTCTTTCCAAATATAATAAAATCTACCTCCCAGGGCCTCTAAAGCTCCTTAATGATCTTAGTTGTACTATACAGAAGTGTAAAAATATCATATTACAGTTTTACAAGGGCCGCGACCCGACCCCGGATAAAGCGGCAAGAAGATGACATGACAGTTTTACAGGGGGGTATGTTGACACCATTGGATAGAGCGAGGCCACCTGTTTCCCCCTGTTTCTTTGTGCTTATCGGCTGTGGGTGGTAGCTTCATATTTACCATACAAACATGAAATTGGTATTGATCTTCTTATTTAACCCTACGTGAGAAAGCAACAGTGTAACATAAGAGATGTATTATTCCATGTGAATGACTAAATGCATTAGAGCTGTAGTTGGATGTGCTTAATGGTATTGCTGCAAATGTGATCTATATGTTATGTCACTGATTAACAAATCAGCTGTTACTACAATACTCCTTTGGAACAATCAATCACTCTGTCTGCACCAGGACTGTTTCATAACCATTGTCCGCTGAAATACCTTTCACCAAGCAGACCTGGGTTCAAGGCAGCAGCAGCAAGCGGCAAGCAGCAGCTGTTCTTCTTGCCCTTGAGCAAGACACCCAGTATCGGCTCCTCAGCTCCTGATCTCACATCCCTAAGGAGTCCAAAGAGAATATCCCAGCAGGGATCAATATAAAGTCTCACAGTGTTATTAGGAATGCTAATGGTGCAACAAGATTGCCTGTTCACCCCATCAAGAAATGCCACATGATCAGATGCCGGAGGTTGCCGGGGCACAGCGAGGTTATCAGTAACATACAGAGTGTGACACTATCCGCACTGACTTTCAATAATGCTCACTAGCGCTACCGTATCCCCCGAAGGAGGTGAGAGCAGTGATACTCTCTCTGAGAAACCAGAGAGCATCAGGATGAAGGCGGAAGATGACACAGATGATGTGAGCTGGTGGGGGGAGGAAGCAGAGAGCGCAATATGCTGAGATGTGAGAAAAAACTATACGGAGAACAGCTTCCTGGTTTTTGTTATATGTATATTTGAGAGAAAAGAGGAAGATGCAGGCGAGTGGGTAACCTAAAGCTAAATTCTTCTTTAGAAAGATGGATGTATTTGCAGGCAAGCTTCTTTCAGCATTCCTTAAATTATAACATGAAAGATGTGGATGGAGGTGCAACATGAGGGAGTTTAAAGTGAGAGGTGTGGAAAATAGAGAGAGAGAGAGAGAGAGAGAGAGAGAGAGAGAGGGTGGGGGTTGGTGGGGGGTTTCAAGACATGAAAAACACAGTGCAGTGTAGCTTCCAGCAGCGACTCTGCTAAGTGAAAAAACACCAAGCAAAGGAGAGAATAAGAGAGGGAGAAACTGCTAAGGAGAAGGGTATAGTTTCTATTTATAAACCTGAAAGAGAACATTTGGATGGCGCTATGGAAAATAAAACAGAGAGGGGGAAAGAACAAAAGGGGGAGTACAAAGAAAAGACAGGCAGTTGGGTGAAAAAGATGAAAAGATGGATGGATGTAAAAGAAAACAGAGCCGGGGGAGCAAGAGCTGTGAGTGGAAATCAGAGAGAAAAAGAGGAAGAGAAGGGGGAGGAATGGAGGGTGGTGGTGGTGGTGGTGCAAGGGGGGGGATACATTTACCTTGACTGACACTGCGACAAGGAGAGAAAGCAGAATCCCCACTCCAAGAAATTGTAGCTCCATAACATCATGCGACACAATCTCTGCAGTGGGTCTGCTGTAGGGATACACTGAATATTAGAGCTTGCACGCAGAGATGCATGGCCACGTGCACACACACACACACACACACACACACACACACACACACAGCAGTAATCACAGGCTGAAGCAAGATTATAGTTGCCAGCATTCAGGGTTTTTTTTTTTTTACACCAGTGCGGATCATTGAAGACAGTTCAAACACCTGCAAACGCCCTACTGCAATAGCAATGAATAAATCATGAAAAGTTGCGTATTTTGAGGCAATTTTAAAACAAATTTTAAGTAAAACTCAGAGGTGATGGAATAAGAGTGAGACAACACAAGCAAAAACAGTTTTTCCAATAGAAACTGAGGGAAAATGATACAGGGATCAATAACATGCAACAGATGAATAGAAATGCAGTGATATTTGCAGGAAGTGAGAGGGATCAATAATATCTGAAAGACCTGGACAAGTGGTTATTTTTAGAACGGACCCCCCAGTCCCTACCCCACCCCACACGATACCTTATTGACTTATATCAGTGCTGCCAATACCCTGCAGTGCAAAGAAATCAAAGACTATGTAGACTATAAACACAGAAGAGTATTCAGTAAAATTGTATTAATTACATTAATTTTGCTCAAGTCTCATGTCACAGTTTTCTCACCAACACTTATCACTTTTGGATGTTTTAAGTGCGAGTAACCTGATAATAGTAGCCTGTTCTACTGTTGTGCTCATACGTTGCCATGGACGACAGCTTCAGTTACTGTATTGGGGGGAAAAATGCAACATGAATGTAAAGTGCCGGCTGGCAGAAACCGATGTTCCCTCAGCCCAATGACGCACACTAGTGGTGAAGGGGAAGGATTGCTTCTATCTGCAGAGTGGACAGAAATGTGAACATGCCAGTTTAAAGAAGTGAAAATGTAAAGAACATATAAGAAGAGGAATATAAATAATAATTGTATATATTCCGTATTGTAAAGAAGCTCATTGCACTGCACCCTTAGAAAAAGGGTTCAGTAAATTCAGCCATAAAAAAAATAATATATACCAATACAAACCAAGATGATGAAGACTACTGACTTCATTATTTAGTTAATTTCTGACTTTTCTTCAAGCGCCACCATGAGGTTGACATTTGTTGACACTTTTTTTACTCTTGCAGCAGCATCAAGACAAAATGTCAATACGTCCATTACTTTTTAATGACTTTTATGCAAAACTAATGATATTCTCATTGCTAATTAGCAGATGTTAGCAATAAGCACATTAGCATGCTTGCATTGGCATTTAGCTCAAAGCACTGCTGCTAAAATGGCTGTACTCTAAATGTGTGTGTGGTTGTCCTCATCTGAATCAAGGGTCTAAAGAAGGTGTCATATTATATAAGAGGGTCCATTTGTATATAAAAAAACTGAAGTGACTTTACGCAGAGGAATTTTGTTTTATCTTATTCTAAACAGATGAGGAAGTGCCCTTTTAAAACTGGCAACTTCAGTACTTGGGAAAGTACAAACTTTCTCATCAAGACTATCAAAAGCATCAAGAGGAGGAGTATTACTGTATTGCTCATGTATGCGAATATAAACGGGGGGAAAAATACACAAATCGCAGATAATATGTCAGCAGCTGCACACAGATGACCAAACTGGGGGGGAAAAACATACCTGATGCCTGAGCGAACAGCCAAGAGACACACGGTTACTGTAGCCTGATACTTTATACTTTATTAGGCAGGAATGCTGTTTTATTTAAGGGCATATTCATTCAGTATGTGTATTAACAGATATGATGTTGTAATGAAGTTCAAGGAAGTTCTTGCTCCATGACTTATTTTTTTAGCATATTTACAGATTGTCTGCATAGCAAAGAATTCAAACTGTGTGTTAGATTATGCATGTGCTTTATAGTCTCCCAGTAAGTCTCAGGTCTCTGGACTCTGTGAACTCATCTGATCAGACATACATTTGGGCAGCATGTGGTATTTTGTGCTTTATGTATGTTTGTAAAGCACTTTGTGACTAGTATCTATGAAAGGTGTTGTATAGACAAAAATGCACTTACTTACTGACAGGCTGTCTAAATATATTGTAGATACATTTGTACTAACAACAAAACTGGCATAATGACATGAAAATTTACCTTTGGGCTCATTTAGATTTTCAGACCAAAACATGCCGAATATATGTCAGAAAGCCTGCAGTGCTGTTTCCTACAATTTACTGAATTTTGCAAAGGACCCATGCTTTGGAACAACAGCTCTTTCCGGGAGGTGGTCAATCACTTTAAAAAAGCAAATGCATTCACTGTGACAAGCGGTGAAGCCCATGAGGCTAAAGCTGGTGAAGTGGCTTGTGATGTCTGCTCAGGTGTGAAGCTCAAGGCCATGAAGTCGTGCTTATTTTAAGACCCACCTAGAGCCTCACAAGACAACAACAGCTCTGAGTAGACCTAAGTTGATTAAGCAAATCCAAAACCTGGAGGAGAGAATGTGTAAAAATCATGAGAAAGTCCTTGACGTGGTCTGTAAGAAAGAGACCGTATGAGATTAACCACAGTTGACACCAAGTCAAAAGCAGAAGCCGATTCACAGCAAGTAATGGTCAAATTTCACCTTTGTCCAAATTGTATGTTGTACCTGTTGTTTTAAAAGAAATCTTAATTTTCCCCCCTGCCAAACAAGTTTTTACACTGGAAGGAGCATTTTTCACCATATGACTTCTATGGACATACCGGTAAAAACAAGCAAGACCATGGGTGCATTCCGAAACCCACGCTACCACATTATTTAGTATGCCAAAAATATATAGTTCATCCCAGTACGATATGTCAAATACAGTATGCCAAAAAAACACCCTATGATATCCGGTCACATTTGGAGTCTGCAGACCAGCATGCTTTTCTGGCTTTTCTGATCCACAATCCTCTGCACTGCAGAAGATACGTCAAATTGGCTGAGCTGCAGAAAGAGCGCAGACCAATGACGGGTACTGCAATGGCAGTATGTCCCAAATGTATGCTGCAGTACGTACTAAAAGTAAAATGAATGTGATTTGGAAAGTGCTTCATAGAGGGAGAGCATTTTACTTTGTATTAAAAGTCAAGTTTGGTAGCACAAAACAATTCAAGGTTAGTGTTAGTGGGTTTTTTCGAAAGTGGAGTAGAAAAAAGCTTCTGGTTTCTTGCAGTGAAAGAAGGTAGAAAGAGTGAAAGATGAAATAACCCTTTTTTTCTTGCAGGAAACACTGCAGGTAATGTGGTTGTTATTAGGCAAAGTAGTGTTAGGGTAAATTATGATGATAGTTTTGATGCATTTAGGAAAGGATCCTTTTTCAGAATTAGGGTTAGGGTCTCATTTGTTTGCAATAGTAATTTTTTGCAATTGTCTAGTTGATTTGATCCTTTTAATGTTTAAAATTAAGAAGGATGCATAAATTGTTAAAATATGCTAGCCACTGCAACATATGCGGAAGTTTGTGGATAAGTGTGTAAAAGTTTCTATTTCAGCAATTACATTAGCACAATAACTCAGGGAGACGTGTTGGCCCAAAGGACTTGTGAGTTGTGCGCACACATTTTTCATGTCAAGAGATGGAGAGAGGCGGAGCTAATGATACAGGATAACTGGGAATGACTTCAAAGAAACTAAATTCAGGAGGAAGAGAGTTCACAGTCAGCAAGGGCATCAGATATTTACCAGCTGTGCACACCTGCCTCAACTCAGGCACACCTGTTAGTAATGTGGCTTGATGAATCCCCCACTCTCTAATCCAGAGAGTATCATTTACATAAAGAAATACCCTCAAAAGAAATTATTTATGGCCACAAAGCTGTCAAAGAGCAAAAACTTGAGTCTTGATAGTGGAGGTAAAGCAACATACAAAAATCAAAATACAATAAACCAAATACTTATAAAATGTAATACAGTTAACAACACAGAATCTCATAAATAACTGTTTGACAGCGTAAAACCCTCCACACTACTATCCTGTCTATTCTTACAGAGGACATCACCATCGACCCTGACACTGCAGGACTCTGGCTCATCATCAAGAAGTCTCCAAAGAAACAGAAAGTTCCAGGCAGCCCAGCAAGATTCACAAAAAACCCTTTTGATCTTGCGATGAAGGGTCAATCCACAGTCGGATGCTAATGGGAGGTTGGGGTGAAGGAGGAATCCAACTGGGTGCTGGGAGCTGACTCTGGTATTGTACAGAGAAAAGAGAACCCCAATATAATCATCAAACCAGCAGACAAAGGCTCAAAAATAGTAATACTCGATAGACAACAATACCTACAGGAAGCTCACAGACAACTCTCAGACACTAGAAATGACAAACCCATCCCACAAAGCATCCAAAACAACAACCACTCACTTAGTCATTCATTTCCAACAACACTCCACCCAATACCTTACCATCTCGGGTCTGGAGGCCCAAGACCGCTGGACCACGGGGTAGAGGAAGAGAGCAGAAAAAAATCTGAGCTTCTCTATCCAGCTTCTCTATCCAGCTGGATAGAGAAGCAAGTCTGCTGGTTCTATCCAGCTGGATAGAGAAGCTGGGTACAATAACACCACAGGGCCTCAATGACATCCCCAACTACTAAACTTTCACCCCACAGGAACAACTGCACCCACCCCCTTCCCTTACCTTTGTCCCCCTACCCTCACCCCAATCCCTTCCCCTAACCTCTACTCTTTACCCCAACCCTACCCCTTACCCTAACCCCAACCCCTTACCCTAACCCCAACCCCTTACCCTAACCCTAACCCTAACCCTAACCCTAACCCTAACACTAACCCCAACCCCTTATCCTAACCCCAACCCCTTACGAAGCCATTATGAAGACAGACAGGTGTCCGTCTTCCATGTAGAGGCCAGGACTCACCTCACTAACCTACACAAACAAAGTTGTGTGTATGTGTTGTATGTGTGTGCTGTCCATTCATCTTAATTAATCAAAATACACATTGTTGTCCCTAGAATAAAAAAAGTCGAGGGTGGTTGGTTCTTACCTTGGCCTTGATGGTTTTAACTCCTGGTCTTTCTGGTCCGATGAGGGGATCCCCTTCGGTTGCGGACCTTCTGTGGATGATACTTAAAAGACTTCGGTGTTCAAGTGTTAAACACAAAAAGGGTTTTCCGAGGGGGCTAAGAGCAGAACCTTCCACCGTCGGTAAAATTAATTTTATTCAAAAGGTTTTAAAACAACTTAAAAGAACCTTCCAGGATAAAGGGTCTTAAAAGCTTTCTACATGGGTCAAAACAAACAAATAAAAGAGACAAGGGACTATGTATTTAGCTTAATTTTAAAATACCTGACGTTTCGCAAATATCTTGCTTCTTCAGAGGTATAGGGTGAATGGATCAGCATAGTGGGTGTACATATAGAGTCTGTAGTAAGGAGGGGGCTTGTCTGTCTCTGGGACCACTTTGTCCAATCAGTGTGCTTGGATCCAGTTGTGGTTCTGACATAGGTTGATTGGGATTCAAATTTTGGAGGGAAAGGGTGTGTGACTTGTGATTGGGTAAAAGCTAGAGGGGCAGGGGACAAGGGGCAGTTCCAAGTAGTTGGTGTTAATTATCTGTGATAAGGTACCAAATATCCAGATGAGGATGGTGTAGTGGTGTGGGTGGATGCCTCTCAAGGTGCAGATCCAGGTTCAAGACCTGGCTGGAACACAGAGGTCTGGAGATAGGGACATGCATCCCTCATTCACCTTTTTGCTTAGGGAAGAGGGGTAGAGGATAGAAAATATTTTGGGTATTTTGTTTACAGAATTGGACATGGGGCCCAAGTCTGTGGCACTGGCTGGGTTAGGGTTGGGGTTCAGGGGTTGTGAAATAACATAAAGTGCACTGGCCTACAGATTTGGGCTACCCATGTCCCACACAGAATGTGTTATGTGGTATAGAGTGTTAGATAGAGGTTTATTGCAGGTGATGTATTGTGGTGTAGGTGCACTGGTCAAGCCTGTCATCCAGGGGAGCAGGGTTTGAATTCCAGTGCTGGCATCCCAGGTCTTCCACACACAGAGGAGCAGCCAACACGGTCACCCACCCACTACGTGCCTCCCAACAAAATAAAATCTAAAAACCAGGCAGGCAAGGGTGTTATGATTTTTGTTATTTATCCTTTGGTTTGTGATGGGTTTAAAATTGGTTGTTGGGATGTGTCGTGCAATAAAATCATGTTAATCATTATAACCCTATCCCTGTTCATTGGATTTGTGACATTTTTAAATACTTTCCCAACTGTTATAAAGCCTAGATAATGATTGGGTTAGGGTTAGGGCAAGTTTCTGAAATCTTAACGATGGTAACTTGGAGTTACCCCCGAAAGTGAGACCAGTTTTCGAGCCAGACCGTCTGCCACGCGACACTTAAGATGTAAGACACTTAGAAATTTTTCAGCTTGAGCTTCGTGGAACTGGTACACTTACTTTGTGGTCCTGGGATACTACCACTGCAGAGGTTGACTAATTTAGTCTTTTCAGGTTGAGGCCCATTGAAACGGAGAAAACACAACAAAACCTTTAGTTTGCATATTTGCAAAGCCAAATCTGTGAAAACAGTGTGAACAAAAGCACTGCATGAGTGTAGATCTGGGTGTGTCGCACTGAGAGTGGGAGGGCCGCTCCGAGTTTCAGGAAGAGTGTAACACCTGTTGTTGTGTCATTCAAGGCAAAGTGCATGAAGTGAAGGACTGCTGTGCTCCAAGTCAGACGAAAACATGCAGAGTAAGTTGTTTTATTTGCTTCAGTGTTTATCTGTTCACTGTAGAGTTTGTTTTTTAATGTTTTGTAAAAGTAGAGAGCTTGTTCCACATGTAAGCCTACAGTACAGAGTTACAGTCAGTGTCAAATTAAGTTGGACAAACCTCTCTATAAAAACACATTTGTAGAATCCAAAATATATTAATGAAATGCACATCTTAAAGTAATATGTTTAACCTGAATACAAATGATCAATAGTTTTTTTTTATTTTTGAAACAATGTAAAGCTAATTTAATCTCCTCAAATTTTGTTACAGTGTTAATCTCAGTCTAATTCAAGTCTCATTGGCTGTTGCATACAGGAAGCAAATGTGTTCATACAGTCCACATTACTTTCAGCACATGTAAATACATAAAAAAACTATACGTGTTATTTGTGAGATGTAATGGTTCTAAATGGAGATTCTGTAAAATGTAGTCCATTTGGATAAGCAACAGCTATATTTGTGGTAGCTGGTACACTTTAAAATACTGGGATTACCCGGAATTGTGTTTTCCTTTAAACCTGAAGCAACGTAGCACACTGCCAGTTGAAAGTCCTGAGTTTCTGCATTCTTTAGATATCTTCTCACCCATCACTGGACAGAATGACGCTTTTACATTTCTTACCTCCCTGCTCGAAGTAAAAAAGGCTTTGTGTCCTGTGGGATCAAAATGTGCTTTCTCGTCTTGTAGCCTTGTTTTTCCTCAAACTGATTTTTCTACTTCCCCTTGATAATGTGTGGAAATGTGAATGTAGTTATAAGTCATACAGCTCTTCCCTACTCCTTCATCACCTAGTTGTCTTTGTGCTGATGTTGTAAGCTACATATGACACACAGGGTACAGTAAATTATCAAAAGAATCTTAAAGACGCATACTTTGTTTTTAAATTTTTCACCCAACAACAAGCAGAAATCTCAGTTTTTTTCTCCCGCCTTGCTGTTTTGTTTTCGTAAATTCACCTGTCAACTGTTGTGAGTTTTGAGCAAAAAGAGCTGGAAGAAAATTTGGGGATTTAATGCAACTTCAAATAAATGCAGAAACACAAAAAGACAAAAGTGAAATTACTTAATTTAAACGTATCGTGTTGTCCACCTTTGTTTTAACACTTTGTGAAATCATGACGCTGTTTTCGTCATAGTCAGTATGTCTTACGCGTGGTATGTTGTAACTTGTAAACTACAGAAAACAGTAAATTATCAAAATGAGCTCTTAAACATCAGAATAAAATAAGAGGGAAGATGCATTTTTTCTTTCTTTCAATACCTCAGATAAGACACTGACTGCATCTGAACATCAACTCCATCCTGATTTTATGACTTGACTTTTATGACAAAAATACATCTGGATTTGTCTGAAAGATGTCATGGAATTTTTTTTTTTAGGTCATTATACATAAATGACCCCATTACACTAATTACACAAACCATTTAGTTTCCCCTCCTCTGGGACTCTACACATGACCCAATTCAAGTGCCAAATGAACAATACCAGATTATTCAAACTGACTGTAGCCATGCACTGGCTGACCTTTGACCCGGTAGCCAGATTAAGGTAACACAGTGTGACAAAACATATCCTTACTATCCTTACTGTTCATGAGCCTTTCTAGAGTTTCTCATCACAGCATGAATTATAAGATATACATGTTTTTGGAGGGTGTGTGATTCAATGTGTTTATATTTTGAAAGGACATTGTGTTACCGTTACAGTCACCTCACAAGGTTTCCATCCAATATCAGCCTGACCTACAGTCAACACGTCATTTGTTAGTCATATAATTATAGAATTTATGTAAGATGTCAAATATGACACTGCTGGTGCAAAATAGCTATTTATAATAAACTTGTCCTGAAATCCACTCCCAGGTGGTTTCACAGCAATTCACACTTTATTCTCTGTCTCTAAGTGACTCATGACATAAAGGTGTGAACAGCCCTCTTCAATGAAAGGCTAGACTTGTTAGAGGCCAAAAAAGTCCAGCAGTCTCTGGTTTTGTGGAGTTTCTATCTATCATCTAAGTTACAGTGTATCATGCCGCTCTCTCTCCCTTTTGTCCCTCTTTCTTCCAGGCGTAAGCTCTCCAGGCCTTTCCGGCCGTGTCCTCTCCGAGGATCAGTTCAGCTGCTCCATCTGCCTGGAGGTGTTCGTCGAGCCCGTCTCCACCCCTTGTGGCCACAGCTTCTGCAAGGCCTGCCTGCAGGGCTACTGGAACCACAGCAAGAAGTTCACCTGCCCCATGTGCAAGAAAAGCTACTCCAGAAAACCAGAGATGAGCGTCAACAGGGTCCTGGCTGAAATCTCCTCCCAGTTCCAGGGGCTGATGGTAGCTGGGGGAGCTGGAGGGGTCGGGGGAGCCGGGACAGCCTCGCGAGGATCCACGCTGAATCTGAACTCAGATACAGGTCATGGAGGCTCTCCAGGGCTTGACACTGGGGAGTTTGCTCAGGCTGGGGAGGTTCCCTGTGATGCCTGTATTGGGAGGAAGTTAAAGGCACACAAGTCTTGTGTAAACTGCCCCGGATCATTCTGTGAGACCCACCTCAGACATCATAAAAAGGTCAGTTGTTGTTTTTTTTAGGGTTTTTGCAAAGTAATATATGTTCACTTTCTCCTGGGAAGTACCTCTCTTTGTTTGTCTTTGTTCTTTTATTATATTATGTCTTATATATTCTAAGACTTTTCTTTACTGCACAAAGTAGACTCACAATTTATGGTTAAGAGTCTTGAGCGAGCATTTGAGGATTTTGCTGAGCTAGAGTTCCTTCCATGTTTGGGGATCTTAGCTGCAGTTGTGAGTTAGTTAAGCTTACATTTGCCCATCCAAATTCACGTCTCTCTCATCCTCCATGCTCTAACTCACAGGTAAAGTCTCTGACATCTCATCGTCTGATCGAACCTACCTTCCACCTGGAGGAAAAGATCTGTAAGAAACATGAACGTCTCCTGGAGGTCTACTGCCGCACCGACCATACCTGCATCTGCACGGCCTGCGCTGAAACTGCACACAAATCCCACGAGATCGTCACTGCTGACCATGAGTGGAAGAAGAAGATGGTGAGCCAAGCTGTACTCGCTTATTACCATCAATCGCATATTTTTTTTGTTCAGTTTAATTAAAAATCATGTTCAAAATCTGACCAAAAAATATATATTTACAGAGTAATCTGGGAAAGAAGAGATCAGAGCTGAAACATTTGATCAAAGAGAGAGCCAAGAAACTGGAGGAAATCAAACAATCCATCAAGGTTATCAAGGTGAGTCTGCTGAAGGGTTGAGTTGATAATAACCAACAACTTGCCTGTGAGTCTTAACTCTGTGTGCGCGTGTGTGTGTGTGTGTGTGTCATAGGCTACTTTCTGGGACCACGTTTCAGACTAAATATCGGTTAACTAGGGACCGCTTGTTCAATTGGAGACAAAAGCTGTGTGAAAGATTAATCTTGGATTGGTGGTTACGGTTAGGGTTAGGCAAGTAATGGTTATGGTTAGAGTTAGGGTAAGTGTACACGAAATGAATGTAAGTCAATATAATGTCACCAAAAGTTACCTAGGTCAAACTTTGTGTGTGTGTCGGTGGGAGCTCATGCACGGACAAAACTCAGCATGTTTGAAAGTGTTGTTGTCAGTTTTCTGTGCGACTTTCAGCCTTTTTTTTAATGATGCCTACAGCTCCTTTTTGAATAACTCTGCATGAATAATTTCATGGATTAAAACAGTAAATGTAAATTGACCTCTAAGGGAACTTTAGTGATATATTATTCATGCTTTTTGAGTCCAAATTTTGTATAATTTTATGATATTAGAATGATTTCCCATTGGTTTCCTTTAAAAATGAGTTTAGTATCGATCAAATTACACAATAAATATATAGTCAGAAAACTGAATCTTATCAAAAGTGGATGAAACTGGCTCATCTACATTGTGCCTTATTTGAATCTATTCCATTTTAAACAGATCTTAATCATGCACTCTCATGTGTTTGAACAGCAGTCTGTTGTATTGTTGTTGTAATTTCCGTCCCGTACTGCATATTAAATATTTACCCAGTCCACTCTGATGTCGCATTCTTCATGCGCTCAAAGGCTTTATTTGCATTTCAAGCAGCTCTTTAATCCACAAAGGTTTACAAAACGTGAGCAGCCCGTTGCTCAAGGGCACTCTGACAAGACCCACAGCTGTTGGTGGGATGACCCTTATCTCAGTTTACTTCGGCTTTCTTAGAAAATATACAACACATTTGGGCAGGATCTTACTCACACCTCTTGCTTCAGTTTGTTTTTCTCTTGCGTATACAGACGCAGATCCATGTCTTAGGCTGTCCAACCGGTGTGACCAGTATAGACATTTGTCTTTAGTTTCCCACACACCCTGTTTGCACCTACAGCCTCATGGCAGTATGAACCTAAAACACAAAGGATTGCATGCCTTTGTAGTTTGTATTTGAACTGTAATTGTAGTTGTAATATAACTGAGACTTGAGATGGTTTCCATAGCAATCAATAATATGAGTGTACCAAACTCCATATCAAATAATATGTATGTAGAGGGCTACTTTTTTTTCTACATATATTTTTGCCTACAGTAATAACAAATTATATGATTTTTGTGATCTTTCAGAAACTACAGTAAATCATAGCTAGTCTATTTTTGGACAAGCAAAAACGTATCCAGATTCAGTGTCAATGCGGGTAGTTGGTTTCCTGCTTAAAGACAAGTTTATCTGCTTTTAAGAATACAAAAAGGCTCAGTTACCAATGGGTTGAATATCAGGATGTCCGTGTGTGTGTGTGTGTGTGTGTGTGTGTGTGTGTGTGTGTGTGTGTGTGTGTGTGTGTGTACTGTGTAAACACATGACTGCAGCTACAGTGTGTATGTTGGTGTGATGGGCAGATAGTTGAAGACTTGGAGATCGAGACATGGATGCATCACGTATTTCTTTTGAAAAAAAATGTTCTTTTGCAAATCTTCAATTTACAGAATATTTTGCACTTTTTGCCAGAGGGGGAAAAAAATCTAACCGGGAATTAAAGAGTAATGTTTTAATGCAGTTTGAGATGAAAAGCTCAGTTGATGCATAGTAACCTGTTAGTCCAGTTGTACAAGCAGCAGACAGTAAGAAACACTGGATAAAAAGAGCATTGATTACTCACACTCATGTCAGTCATTAACTGAGGGAGAAAGAAATTGGGAGAGACAGAGATATGGGAACAATTTATTTAATAGACAAAGACACATTTATTTGTATAGTACGGCAGCTGAAAACGGCCGTGCTTGTAATTATTATTTTTAATGACGTTATCTTGAGATTAGAGTTAATTGTCTTCTGACCTCCAGATAATAAAGCTCGTTTTCAAGAGATAATGGGTGAATTTATCTTGTTATCTTGAGAAAACGAGATAACAACTTGTTTTCTCGAGATGACAGGATAATTATAGAGAACTCAAAAGTGAGTGTCTGGTTCATTAGATCATGACAGTTGGGGGAGGATTCTTCCTTAATTCATCAAAGGGTTAAAAAAAAGAGGTTACTGTAAGCCTTATAACAGCTGACTAATTATCTCCATATATATTATTTACATTCACACACTGAGACAGCAGATGACAGCAGTAAGTTACATATTTTTTGCCTATTTCGTGACGTCTTACCCTGAATTCTTACAAATGTGCAATATCAAAGCGGTCCAGCAGAGGTCGCCAATTTGACGTTGCAATACTAAAAAATAACATATTAAAAAATTTTGGCTTTTGCTGAGACAGCAGTAAATGAAAGATCAATAGAGAAAAGTTTTGAGTGGAATTTAATAAAAGATCATGCAAATTGTCCTTCAGATATGTTAAAAAATTCAAGTTAATTTCTGAGATGTTAAA
Source organism: Scomber scombrus (assembly GCF_963691925.1). Lineage (NCBI taxonomy): Eukaryota > Metazoa > Chordata > Actinopteri > Scombriformes > Scombridae > Scomber > Scomber scombrus. The sequence goes on along the minus strand of NC_084992.1, from coordinate 8,082,035 downwards.
AACCCCAATCCAAATGATGAGTAAACTGATTTTTTAAGTGTAAAATGTGTGTAGTTTTGCTCATAGACTCAAATTTTAAACTTTTTTTCATACTTTGGTCTTGAAAAAAATTTGACCTTTAGAGCTTACTTTTGCTTGAGTTGGCATTTAGTAGTCTTGACAGCTGTGGTGCATACTCACCTTAACCTCTCCCCTGTGTCACCTTCTTTGCAGGCCAGTGCTCAGAAGGAGTTGGAGGAGAGTTGGCAGGTGTACGCCGAGCTGCAGCGCCTGGTGGAGCATAGTCAGGCGGAGCTGGTGGAGCTGATCGCCACACGGCAACGTGAGGCCGAGCGTCACGCTCAGGAGCTGGCTCGAGGTTTGGAGAATGAACTGAGCCAGCTGAGGAGGAGGAGCAACGAGCTGGAGGCCTTTGCACAGACCCAGGACAAAGTGATCTTCCTCCAGGTAGTACAAGGCATCCACTTCCAGAGCTGTCACATTTGGAAAAGAAAATTATTCAACCTTGTGTCTTTTAACTTAACTTTCAAAGGAGCTGGTCACCATTTTTTGCACCAGCGCACCCCTGCATTGCCATGTCAGTGATGTATTATTTCGGCTGTGTATTGTTTTATCATGTATTGCTTGACTGCAGCTCTGTGTAGCATCTTAAGTTTGTTATATAATGTTATATAATGTTTTTGGTATATTTAACTATACAACTATATAGCCTTTAACGGCTTAAATTAACAGCATGCTCAAATGTCAGTTTTAAAAATGCATGCTGGAATTTTCAGTAATATTTCATTATTCATTTTTCCAGTGTGTAACCTACATACTCAAAACACACTTAGTATGCATTTGGGCCACAGCAAAGGAGCTCATTTTTAAGAGGCTGAAGCTCAGACAAAACTGTGTAAGCTCTTGCGTCACACCTAATTGAAAATAAATGTGCTTTAACAGATGAATGGCTTTTATTAGTAATGTTAGTCATATTATCCTTACATGCAGATTGACACTATATATTTTTGGAATAAACATTTATTTATTTTTAGCTGTAAACAGCAAATGATCAATAGTTGCACCAGCTGTAGGCGCTAAGAGATTTGTGACACAACATCAAAAGCCTCTCTGAACAGAGCCAGCTGTTGTGGAAGTTCCCCATGTGCATTTATCCTAGACTGTTTATGTGGATAAAATGTTGATTCTCCCTCATATGAAAGATGTCTTTGAAGTAGCTGAATTTTTCCAGATAGAACTGTAGGAAGGGGAAGCAAAGGCATATGGCCTCACATACCAAAACACTGTGTTTGGAAGAACAAAGCTACAGTAAGAGTATGACTGAATTTTGAGTTGTGTTTTCCCTTGCAGACACACTGGTCTTTATCTGTAACATTTTCTGTTGACAAAAATGTGCTCAACTGCACCATCTGCTAAATGTTCTTTGATTTTCCTGTCAAACTGACAATGTGCAGAGAGCTCTGTGTTGGTTATCTACATTACAAGATTTGGATTTACACTGACAGGCAGCAAATGTATACATCTGCACACTAAACTCAGTAAGATTTATTTTTCAACCTCATTCGTTTAACTTCATACTTTAACCTTTCTTCTCCACTTCTTGCAGAACCTGAACACGCTGCAGCCCCCTCCCGAGGCCTCTGATTGGTCAGCGGTCAGCATCAACACTGACCTCTATCTGGGAACCATCAGCTCCTCCGTCAGCAGCCTCATCGACAAGTTCCAGGAGGAGCTTAAAAGACTGTATGGGAAAGGTGAGGGCAGCTATAACCAAAGTTCATTTCTCACATGATTTTGAATAATTTTACATATTTTTGGACTATCTCTGTCTATAAATATATTTGTAAATACACAAGAAGTTGTTTGTGTAGTAAGTAAAGTGATACATGGACATGTAGTCACATTCAGTAATACCAATAAGGCTGTAAACATTTAAATTAAACATCATAAGCTTCACATGACTAGTATTTATTACAGTGCTATGGTACTGGATTGCATGTTTATACAACCAGACGTCACACACTTAATTTTGTACATACATCAATTTTGCAAAAGCTGATGCATTTTTCCTCCCAAAAAACAAACAAACTATATAATAGGTCAGAATATTACAGGTCTGATTGCAGAAAAAAATATGATTTGTAAGCAAGAATTATTTCCAAAATGCCAAAAGTGATATATTAAAACTCAAAAATAAATCACATCTAACTGCAAAATGTATAGTAAAATCCATCCCTCCTTGCCCAATTCCAACCACACATCCTGTGCAAAATCCAAAACAGTGATATGTAGGTCACTGTACAAGCACTTGGAAATAGACAAGTGACTCATCATTGTGCCAAACCCCCCCCCCCAACCAACCCCCAGACACTCACACGTTCACACATACAAGATGCCTGGACAGATGGAGATAGTGTTGATACCACAGTTCATCCATTTGGAATCAATGGAGAGGCAGCGGCAGAGGGTTGACTGACAGCAGCACATGTCTGGAGCACTTAAAGCTCTGGCTTAGATCTACATGTTTACCACCCACACGTGCCATCTGCTGTGACTTTGACTCTTCAGCTGTATGACTTGCTTTCTCTCTCTCTGTGTTGTTCTCTCCCCCTCTCAGAGCTGCGGAAGGTGCAGAACTACTCAAGTGAGTAACACCTCAAGTTTGCCAGTCTGATGATATTATATTAGTGGTTTCTCCAGGGCATGACACTTCTCATAAGTGTTTTTGGAAGAGAGTGTGTTTGGAGATCTTGGGCAGTGCAACCAGAGCTTAATATGGCTTTCAGTTCTTGTAATTGGCCACAAGAGGACGCCACTTTGACAGTCAGTTAAAACCTTTTAAATCATTTTTGTCATTACAGTCTCATGCTTTGCAGTCAAATATTACACAAATCCACATTCTAGTAGACCTGGTAGTAGCTGGATCTAGTGCATATCTTTAAGTTTACCGAAGTACCAATTATGTCAGGAAATATTTGGGGAAATTACCATAAAATGCTGCATAAAACATTTAGAAGCAGCCTTAAACTGGTCTTTCAATGTGTTTATATGTACTCAAGTAACTAAGTTACAGCTGGCTTTCTCCAGACAGCTGATTTACATTTACAACTGTCAAGTAAATGAGAAACCTGGTTACTGTAATCGGGGTAGGAGATAAGAGGAAACATGATTTGAGCAGGTAGATTTCTCATGGAGAACATAGTTTCCCATCATGTGTACATGTTTTCCGTTCAGGTTTTGAATCAGCTTTTTTGCAAGTGCACATGTGCATAGGAAAAATACTGCTGACAGGGAAGGTACACTGTAGAGCGGTTGGATGATAGGATAGATCATTTTACACAGAGCGATGGGTCAACACTTTTAAAATAAACCCATCCAAAGCTCGACTCAAACACAGACTCTGACACAAACACATGTAAAGAAAGCATCTTCTCGCACTAATACAGTAAAAGCTACACTTCCAAAAATGAGGGGTAGAGGAGAAATTTGAGTATCGATCCGCTGTAAACATGTAATGCAGAATTACATAGCCAGGTTAATATTGTGCATGCAAAGGCATTCTACGGTTAACCATTTAACATCCAAAGAATAGCATTAGTTGGAATCAAATAATTGTCCAAGGAGATTTTAAATCAAAGCACAAACTGTGATGGGCGGATATATGACAGTCATCATTTGGAGGAATCACTACATCAAGTTTACAAGTTCTGATACACAAAATCCATCATTGTGGTAGTAAAAAAAATGTAATTCTCTGCTCTTCTTTGTCCTGGCCAGGTGAGGTGATTTTAGACCCCGCCACTGCTCAAAAAAACCTGGTCGTATCTGATGACGGTCGCCAGGTGAGGTATGAAGAGCGTAAATCCTCTCACACTGAAGGCCCGAGACGCTTCAGCCCAGCCCTCTTCGTCCTGAGCAGAGAGGGTCTCAACTCCGGACGCCACTACTGGGAGATGGACGTGGCACGCAAGACAGCCTGGACCCTCGGTGTGACCAGTGCATCAGCCCGTCGCAAGGGTGAGATTAAACTGAGTCCAGATGGTGGATACTGGTGTCTGTGGCTGAAGAACGGCGAGGTGAAGGCTCTGGCATCGTCCCGTCTGCTTCTACTGCTGCCTTCTCCACCCAGTAAAGTGGGAATCTACCTGGATTATGAAGGAGGCCAGATCTCTTTCTATGATGTGAAGGCACGCCTGCATCTCTACACCTTCATGGACACCTTTAACGAGAGTCTGTACCCTATCTTCAGCCCCTGCCTCAACCAGGAGGGGAAGAACTCCTCTCCTCTCGTTATAACCCCTGTTAAACACACCTGACTTGACACCAGCAGCCAGTCACACGCTTCACATATAGCTTTAGGTCAAGACAACAAAGGTTTGGTGTAAAGTGCAACCATGACGGTTTCTCTTGTTCGCAAATCACTTTACCTCAAACAACTTTAGATCTCAAGAAAGCTAGAAACAGAAGTAAGTTTGCATTTTTTTTAAAACACACTGCAACATTGAAACAGTCAGATTATTACATGTTCTCAACACAAATCAAGGCTTCAAAGCAATTAAAAGCATGCATTGTATTACCAGTGTGTGTTTAGGTCAATGGAAACCAAAATGTAACATTAATGGTACTTTATTGACTGACTGTATTTATTAAAACTTTGTTACTCAAATGTCACAAGTAGCCAACGGTTTCGTCTTATTGTAAATTTTCAAAATGTGGATAAAATGAACAAGAAGTATGTCATGGTATGAAGACGTGTGAAGAACAAATGAGAAATATCATAAAGGACTAGTTGTGAATGGTGGTTCTCACTTTGCACAGGAGATAGAAGTTTAAATGATGCTGTATCTTTGGCACTTTTCCTTATGGTGTAAGTCTTTGTTTAACTGTATTGGTAAGGCTTTGGAGACTATATTAAAGCAATGAAGTTTATTGATGCACATTTAATTTCTAGATGTTTAGGCTTCCAAAATGAAAGATTGTTATACATACTGTAAATGTGGACTATGGCATTGTTTGAAACAGGCTTTTTAAAAACAAGCTGTAGACCCAGGATTATTGAAACCATGAAACTATGTGGTGTATTTTTTATATGAAATGATTGCTTTTGTACCCTTCTTTCTGAACTTATTCAATAAAGATGATCAGTCACAAAAATCTATTTTATGTTAATTCTTTCAAACAAAGGGAGAACAAAATGTTTATCTCCTAAACAGACATTGGAGTTAGAAGAAAAGAGGAGTCCTCAGGACTGAGATTTGTTTTTGGAAACACGGAAGGAAATAATTCATTATAATGACATTTTTTGTCACCTAATTGCATGTTTGGAGTATACTATATGTCAGCCAGTCTAAAAACCAATCAATATTTTCAAAATAATCTGTTATAAACATGTCAAAGAAAAAGAGTTGAGAATATATAAACATATGTCATAAAATGTAAATAGAAAATCCATATTATTATTATTATTACTATTATTACTATTATATTAATTCAGAATTATGAGCTACACCTGCAGGAGATGGAAAAAATAGTAGAAACACCTTACAGTACATTAAAGTAGCCCTAAAATATCAAGTTAATTATGCCCAACATGTTTTTGTTGACAATTCAAATTAAACAAATTATGGTTGTGCTATATCAATCAATCAATCAATCAATCAATCAATCAATCAATCAATCTTTATTGATATAGCGCCAAATCACAACAAAAACTTATCTCAAGGCACTTTACATATAGAGCAGGTCTAGACTGTACTCTTTATATCTTTTACAAATTATAGCCCAAAAAAAAATCATCTCTGACTAGAAATAACATATCACATGATGAAACCTGTCAGCATTTCAAGGCTGCTGCCAGTCTTTGTGTTGTGTTGTCCAGCTCCTGTATTTGATCCAAGCTGCACTGCATGGTATTCTCTGTCAGGCTAAAGGCTGACAGCTCAGAGGGCCATGGCCAGGGAGTATAAATTTGTATCTGGGGTAAAAGGAGAGCGAGGGAGGGGGGTATATTTTGGGTCTTAGGTAAGTGTGTGTTAGTTGGGGGGAGTTAGAGGTGGCAGTGGTTACAGCCTGTCTCATGTGTCAGTGTACAGCCGAGACTCGAGGCAGCTGCTCTCTGGTGAGTGTCCCGATATCTCTCTTTTTGCTGTCTCTCCTCACTCTCTTTTCATTTCTATACTGTCACATCTGCTCCTCAGTGCGCTTATGAGTTGCTTAAGGGGGTGTTGTTTGGATTTTGGATTTTTTAAATATTGTTTGGCTGCTTAAGAGCTATGACCTGAATATTTTTTCTATTGCAGTTAGTTTAGCACAGATTCTGACAAATTTCAAGAAAAAAGGCATATACAAGTCCATATTTTGTGAGCCATGCAGTGCTTAAATGTGATAAAAATCATCCAGAACATTATCTTGTTTACCGCAGAGAAGAACTGCAAGGAGGGTCACTGACTGGAACAATATTTTTGGAAAGATGTTAATCTGGCCTGCCATGAATACCTAGGCCTCAAGCAGAGAGCTGCCTGTGTTAAAAGTGAAACTCGCAAACATCTCCACATGCTGACAGTGTGTGTTCTAATTAAATAAGCCTCATATATTTAGCTTGAGATGTAAATTAGTTTTACTTGAAAAGCAAATGTCTGAAGTTAAAATTCCTTGGTCTAAAATAATTTATTAATTAGTAGCCGTAGTAGATATTACAGTACAGTAATAGCAAAGATATGTTTGATATAATTTAGAAATAATGTTGCCATTACATACTTTGTCCATCAGGGGGCTCTAATTAGTTTATTTTTCAACTGCAAAATGTCTCACTCAGTACACATTTAGGATATTATACTGGCCAAAAAGAACGATATTTAAGGTATTCTGATCAAAATGTGTATATAAAAAATAAGTCAATATATCATCAAATTGGAAAAATGTAAAGAAAGAAAGAAAAGTATGGATTGGCCTCAGAAATCAGTCAAGCTCAATCGAATAACTAAAATGAACAGTCTGACAACACTCCCTCAAGACTCACAGGGGCTCATTTATAGAAAAAAAGATTTAGTTTTCCATCACAAAAATGGTATATTTTTAAAAATCTTTGGCTTGAATTTGACACTATAGGTGAGCCCCGTCATGCTTTGCTTTGTAGATTCGCATGCAGATGACCCTAAATAAAGTCATACCATCTAACCCTACTGACCTCGATATCACAGCAGGTTTGATGACCCTTTCAAAGGCTGGTTGTTGCGCTGAAAATGACCCTACCTCTCCGCCGTCTAGGAATGGCAACTACTGGGAACCTTTCTGAAGAGCAGGTGCACTGCTCCATCTGTCTCGACGTGTTCACCAATCCCGTATCCATCCCCTGTGGACACAACTTTTGCCAAAGCTGCATACTGGGATACTGGAAAACCAGTCCTTTGTACCAGTGTCCCATGTGCAAGAAGTCCTTTTACAAAAGGCCCGATATTAGCGTTAACACTGTCTTGCGAGAAATTGCAGAGCAGTTCAAGGAGATTAGGGTTAAAAGTGTGAAAGGGAACGTGAGCAAAGAGGACGAGGAGGAGGGGAAAGTGGAGAAAGAAAAGAAGTGGACAATGGAAAGACGGAAAAAGGAGGATGAGGAGAGACTTTTGGAGAAAGGTCACAAGCAGCAGCTAGTGGAGGAGCTGAAGCAGAAGCAAGAAGAAGAGAAGAAAAAGAAAGAGGCATCAAAGGAGAAACCAGGAGATAAGAAGCCACAAGAGGAGTTACCACCGCTGATCCCCCGAGTGTCACCGCCCAAAACTTCCCCTCGGACATCACCTGAGAATTCAGCTCATCGTCCACCACCACCACTTCCCCAAACATCAACCCCACCATCACCTCAAACCCCTGCCTCTGCAGCACCTTCACCTACTTCTTCTTTGTTCCCACTGTCTTACTGGGAGGAGGTCCTGTGTGACGTTTGCTTAGGGGAAAGCAGGCCGAAAGCGGTCAAATCCTGCCTTGTATGTCTCACTTCCTACTGCGAGGAGCACCTGAAATCTCACACCGCCAGGTTCACAAAGCACAAGCTGATGGAGCCTGTTGCGAACATGGAGGACAGGATGTGTCCAAAGCATCAAAGACTGTTGGAGCTGTTTTGTAAGAAGGATCAGACCTGTGTGTGCGTACTCTGTACTGAGACAGACCACAGGGCCCACTACACTGTCCCTGTGGAGCGAGAATGGACAGAGAAAAAGGTGAGACAGATATGTAACTATCCACATACACAGGATAAAGGTTTAGTCAGGCAAATGTTTCTCAGAGGTAGAGAAGCATTCCACCATACACGTGCAAGACTGAAAACATTTCAGTGCTAATGTTTGTTTTCAAGTCAAATACGTTGAAACGGGTTGCAAGGCTTGAAAAGCACAGAAAAAAGCAAAAAACAACAAATACATTATGCATTGTATAATTTTCCTGCCAAGACTAAACATTTGAATGTCTCTCTCATGTCTGTACAGTACATTTGACACTACAGCCTGCAGATCAGCTTATTTTAGCATAAAGACTGACAACAAGGGGGAAACAGCTAGCCTGGCTCTCTCCAAAGGGAACAAAAGCTGCCTACCAATACCTTCAAAGTCCCTATGAAGGTTTTATGAGGCGTTATGTGCCAGACTATTTCTTGGTTGGGCTCAGTGTCTTGATGGACTCTCCACTGGTTGCCTGATATTTATAGCTATGACAAGACTATGTTATTGCTCTATGATTTTAATACCAAGTTCTTGAAATATCCCTTTTAAGTGGCTAGAAGACGGTACTATGGTACTATGGAAACAAAGGACCTATCAAGCTAATCTTCTATCTTCAGTTTTGTCTGTATCTAAGGAAATATCCAAACTAAACTAGCTAAATTTGAAAATGCATCTTTTCTTAGCATTGTCCTTTTGTCTAGACACAGACAGATTTTCTCAAATCCATGAATGGCTGTTAAGGCCATCATACAGCCCATCATGAAATACGGGTTTGTCATTGTTGTTATAGTAAGCTAGGTAGATACCTTCCTAATTTTACAAGGGTGAACCTTGAGTTTGTAGGTTACTCTGTAAAGCTGTGGTTAAATGACTCCATGCAGTAAATTCCAGGGTTTAATGCAACAAAAACATTATTTGTTCATCTTAATTGTGCATTATAAGACTGTTGGCCAACAGCATCAGTCACCACATATACATTAAACTGATCCATAGTCCATGTCCACATCTCTAAAACACAATCTTCTGTTCTCACAAGAAAATAACTAAAAACTGTAACTGAGGATAAAATATGTTCATTCATGTAGAATCATCAGTGTTGTTAATGTTACATTTTGTTGTGTAGGCGCAGCTGAAGAGGACAGAAATAGACGTCCAGCATATGATTGATCAGAGAGTGAAGAAGGTGGAGGATATCAAGCACTCTGTGGAGCTCAACAAAGTGAGTCAGCTGCTGCAAAAAGTCTCAGTGTTTGTATTTACACGCATTAATATTTCAAATAGAGTTTTATATTTTCTTTCTATTTCATCTTGAGCACTATGACGCTCAATGAAACACTCTGATTCCAGGCTGGCGCTCAGAGAGAGATCGAGGACAGCATGCAGGTCTTCTCAGAGCTGGTGCGCTCCGTCCAGAGGACTCAGGCCAACCTGGTTTTGGCCATAGAGGAGAAGCAGAGGCAGACTGAGAGGTGGGCTGAGAACCTTATCACTGAACTCGAGCAGGAAATCGCTGAGTTAAAAAGGAGGAATACAGACCTGGAAAACATGGCTCGGACCGACCACATTCACTTCTTGAGGGTGAGAGAGCATTTTCTTGTTCTCTTTGAGCTTTAGTCCTGAAAATGTTTTGTTATGATGTTTACATGACATTTTGAAATTAAACTTAAATAACCATTTCATGTCTTGTACTGTGTTTCTGTAGAGTTTCCCAGCTCTTAACACTCCACCATCTGTCAAAGACTGGTCTGAGACCAATGTACCCAATGACATATGCATAGGCATGATAAGGAGGGCTGTGTACCAACTGGAGGCAACATTGAATGAAACAATCGAAAAACTGGCTGACAGTGGTAGGACTTCCTTTGGCAATTTCATATATATTTTATTCAGTTTCTGTTCATTTTGGTTTTAAATTGAAAGCAACACCTGAAGAAGCAGGAAAAAGATCATGTCTTTTTTTTTTTTTTTACAGAGATCAAAAAGGTTCTGAAATATTCAGGTAATTTATTTTAGTTTTTTGGGGTTTTTTGGGATCTGGTTCACTGTAAATTTGTCATCCTCTCAAAACTCTCCAACTAAATCCTTTGTTATGTTTTTGCAGTGGATGTCACGCTGGACCCTGACACAGCCAACCCGTGGTTGCAGCTTTCCCAGGACAGACGTCAGGTGAGACACCTGGGGGCGTGGCAGGACCTCCCTGACCGACCTGAGCGCTTTGACACGGTGGTCATCGTCTTGGGCCGTGAGCGCTTCACCTCAGGGAGACATTTCTGGGAAGTCCAGGTGGGGGACAAGGACGACTGGTACCTGGGAATAGCCAAGTCTTCTGTAAACAGGAAGGGCAAGATCTCTGTAAGCACCACCAATGGCTATTGGGCTCTGGCCATGAAGAAAGGCCAAGAGTACCGAGTGTCAACATCACCGCCGTTACTGCTCACCCTCGACTCCAAGCCCAAGCGAGTGGGTGTGTACGTGGACTATGAGGAGGGGCAAGTGTCGTTTTATGACATGAAGGCTCGGACTCATATTTACACGTTCAAAGATACATTCACAGAGAAGATTTTGCCCTTTTTCTACCTGTACTGCTGCGACAAAGCCTCTGATACCTTTGTGATTGGTCCTGTGAATGAGAAAAGCCCGATCAAACCAAGCTAGTGACAGGTTTTAAGATTTAAAAAACACATAAAAAAAGCTGGAAAACCCTTGCAATGCAAACAGACTGTATTTTGAAAACCAGTGTTTTATGTACATTTATAACATGTATAGCGTAGCTCAACAAATATATTAATTGCACATTTTACGTATTCATATTAGCTCACGGAGGTTCCACAAAGAGTTGATTCTAAGAATTTGGGCAGTTTGCTCGTTGGCAGATTTCCTAAAATAAAGTATACCCAAAGTAGAGTAAAAAAGTAGAGGTAGTTTTTACTTTAATGATGTTTTGATGGTTAAATGATTGCATGTTCATATGTGGTTGATGTTGTAAAGGTTGTGGATAATTGTGTCATGGTCTGGACAATAAATGTTGTCTCAAATATTCTCAAATGTCACTATTTCTGGCTTCATGGATTTTTACTTTAAGTTTCATTTCAGTAAAATGATGTCATTTGACCACACCCACTAAAGTGACTGGGCCTGCTTCAGCTTCTCACAGGCTGGTCTTTATCCATTTCTATGTCAGATGTAATGAATATTGAATTGTTTCACTGCGCTCCGTCTTGCATGTGAAAGTCAGTTCAGACCTCAAAATTTACAGAAGGACTAGGAAGAATCTGGTGAGTTATTTTTCCAACACTTTTTACTGTTTGTTTTACTTACTCTTTAAAAAAAAACACACCTCTAAGATACCGTAATGTGTGATTAAGATGTTTAAACCACAAGCTGATTCATATGTAAGTGAGTCACTGGGCGGGTCAGGACTCGCATTAAAAACAACCTAAAAATAGACTTGATGACAAAGACTAATCTAGATTTCATGTCATATTTTGTAGTTTTTATGTCTGTATTCAGTGCAAGACAAAACCATTGTGGTAAGGGTTGCACATAATGTTAAAAAAAAGACCTGAAATAGAAAACACAAACTACATTTCCTCTTGCAGAGACCCATAATGTCATCATTAAATGTCCTCGCCTCATTGCCTAAGGATCATTTCCATTGCTCGATCTGTCTGAATGTCTTTAGTGACCCAGTCACCACACCTTGTGGTCATAACTTCTGCAAGAACTGCCTCAACGAGCACTGGGACAAGAGTGAGTTATGTCACTGCCCGATGTGCAATAAAAGATTCCACGTCAGGCCCGAGATCTACACAAATGTTGTTATTGATGAGATTTCAGTCCAAATGAAGAAGCAGAAAGTTGAGACACTGGAATGCGCTGATGCACCGTGGCAGGTGAAGTGTGATGTGTGCTCAGAAGTGAAGTACAAGGCCCTGAAGTCGTGCCTGGTGTGTCTGACGTCATACTGTGAAGCCCACCTGGAGCCTCACCAGAGAGTTCCCTCCCTGATGAGACACAAGCTGATCGACCCGGTGGTCAACCTGGAGGAGAGGATGTGTGTAAAGCATGAGAGGATGCTGGACCTTTTCTGCAGGGATGAACAGGTGTGTATCTGTCTACTGTGCAATGAGACAGACCACAAATGCCACGACACAGCGCCTGTCGAGGAGGAAGGAGCTTTACAGAAGGTAAGATAAAGGGTGAGCTAACCTCAAAATGAGAGAATGACTGACTTATACCCTTTTAAAAAGAATGTAACTCTATACTATTAGGGAAATATTGAGTCCAAAAAGGCTCAGATCAAAATGATGATTGAGGCCAGAATGGAAACGATAAAAGAATTTACCGAATCATCTGAAATGAGAAGAGTAAGTACTGCGAACATTTTGTACAATTTTACCATGTACTGTATATATTGGTCCTAATGACATGGTTTCTTTACTTTATTGCAGGAGAAAGCAAGTAAAGAGTCTGATGACAGTGATAAGCTGTTCAATACTCTGAAGAGTCGTGTTCAAGAAATGCAAACGAAAATTAATTCAAGTATTCAAAAGAAGCTCAGAAAATGTCAAGACAAAGACGAAGCGCTGATTCAAGAGCTGGAGGAAGAAATCAACCAACTGCAGAGGAAGCACTCTGAACTGGAGGAGCTTTCACAAAGTGATGACCACCTTCACCTTCTGCAGGTTAATGAAAACCCCCAAGAGCCACCAACATGCACTTAACATACTAATAATGATCCTGTAATACACAATCGACCAATCATTTGATTCCTTGTTTCCCTCCCTTGTATCTTTCCTCACTCCTCAATAAGGATGAAATGAGAAAGGGATGCAAGAAAAGGGGAATCAAGACAACTCAAATTTTATTAAATGAGATGTTTGTAATCATGGCGGACCTATTGGATTCCCAGGTAAAAGGAGAGAGCAGAGGAGATATGAAAGAAAAGTGAAACAAAAAATGACAAAAACGATAGAAATACTATTAATAGTATTTTTGTCACAAAGTTGATTTAAAAAAAACCTGTTTGCCAAAAATGTGGTTACAAGATGCAAAATTAGTTTTGATATACAGTACCAGTCAAAAGTTTGGACACACTTTTCCATTCACATCAATGAGAAAGTGTGTCCAAACTTTTGACTGGTACTGTATATGGTTTGCCCTTTTGAAAGAGATTAACTATAGCACTGTGCCACTCATGATCATGTGTTTGTGAATCACTGTAGACTTTGCAAGGCCTGAGCACCCTCTCAGACAGCAAGGACTGGTCTCAGATCAGGGTTTACTCAGACGTGTACGTGCAGACTCTGAGGAGAGCAATGTCTCATCTTGTCAACACGTTTCAAGCTGAACTGAAAACTCTGACGAACACAGGTAAGCATCTGCCTCATCAGTGATGATGAAGACTATTTAATGAATTTCCCATAACGGAGGTGTTGTGTGTTCATATATTACAGAACTGACAAGAATGAGACAATATAAAGGTGATATCACAAATACACATGCTTTATTTTTTTATTTACGGATTAAATTAAATTATTATCAATAATAATTTTTTATTTTTTTTCAGAGTCCGTCACCTTTGACCCAACCACTGCTGGCTGCTACCTTGTGGTGTCTGAATTTGGTAAACGTTTGAAGTACTCCAAAACTGTGAGCCCTTCATTGTATGTTGACTCAGACAGGTTTGACTGTCCTATGGTTTTAGGCACAAAGGGCTTCACCTCTGGGCGGCACTACTGGGAAGTCCAAGTAGGCCTTAGAAATGAATGGGATGTCGGTGTTGCCAAGGAAACGGTAACCAGGTCTGGGAGGATTGTTGTGAAAAGAGAAAATGGCTTTTTTGCCATAGGGAAGAAAGGTGCTGAATATAAAGCTCAATGCACACCTTACACAGTTCTTAACTTGAGTCCCAGGCCACGAAAGGTCGGAGTTTACGTGGACTACAAGGAAGGCCGAGTCTCCTTCTATGATGTGAATGAGAAATTGCATATTTACTCTTTCACAGGAGAATCTTTCACAGAGAAACTGCTCCCGTACTTCTATCTGTACAGTTGGGCAAAGAAATCAGAGCCTTTGGTTATTACCTCAATGGAAACATCTCTCCTCACTCACTTTGGCACCCTCAGACAAGCTAAAGAATAACTAATCAGTGTCAAACCTCAGATATTAAACCTTTCCCAACTCATTGCATACAGTAACGTTATCCTAATGATCTCTTCTGTTCTCCTGGAGACCTGGACCCTCTTTAACAGCTCAACAACATACTTAACACTGTTTTATCAGCTTGATGATGACGTTCCCCAATTACCTAAAGACATGCTTCAGAACTCAGACATGATTAGCTGCAAATGATTTTCATATATTCTTTATCTACTACACTTCCCAAATCCCAGATGAGTCTATTTGGATCTCTTGTTAATAGAGTTTTACAACAGGGAGTTCTAATTTAACCCAAACATACTGCATCAATATGGATGATAAGATATTTTTTCTTTGTCCATTATTAATCCACACTGCATGTACTCAAAGTCAACTCTAAAATTGGAAAGACCACTTTTCAATTTCATGCTCCAGACTCCAGGAATGAGCCACAGTGCAGTTTAAAAATGGATAATCTTATAAATTACCAACACTTTAGAAACACGATTTTAAATCTTCCCACAGCAAAGTGTAATTGTTTTAAGTGATGAGGTTTTATGTTATCACTCTTATCGGATGAATGGTTGATGTTTCACTCAGCATTATGTATTTTTAATTTCTTTTACTATGTTATTTCAACTTTGTTTATATTTATTGTTACTACCATTTTATGTCTGTTCATGAGAGTGTCTTTCTTATGTTTTTATTTATTTTTTATTTCATGTAGATTCAGGTCTCTCTTGAAAATGAGATTATATCTCAATGGGATTACCTGATTAAATAAACGTTAATAAAATTAATGACTGATAGGTGATTGATAAGGTCTAATAACAATGCTTTGTGTTTATTTCAGTGCATGGCCAGATTGTGGCACAATACTTGTTTACATTTTGGGTTTTAATGAGATCAGAGGGACAGAAAAATAATAATCAATGGTAAAGATTCTTTGCTACTGTAGTTATTTTAAACATATAGGTCTGTGGGAGTATTTAATACTATTCTATCAACTTTTTTATATGTCATCAGAATAAATATTGAATACGGAATAAATATGTGTGTTTGCATTATTACTTAAAATAAATATTTGTTGCCCCTTTTTTGTATCTTAAGCTGAACTATAATAAGGAAGTGCCACGTTCTGTCTTATCAGGCATATAAAGATTTATGAGCAAACAGGAAATGAAAGAGTCCAGCAGAGCTGCCCTCTTACCCAGCAGTAATAGGTGTGTCTATGCCTATTCAGAGGAAGAACCAACAGATCAGAGTGTAACTCAACACCGTCAGAGCCTCGGGAAAGACACGCTGGCAGCTACACAAGAAAGGTATGAGCGTTTTATATTTTAATTCTGGTGCTGTGGTAAATATTTGATTATTGTTGCAATTTTTTTTTTTTTTCAAATGTCAGTGAAAAGCTTTGCGATGACATTTAATTAGAACTTCTTTACATTGCTTACAATTATGAGTGAGTCTGTTTTAGTTGATTTACTGTGGACTGACTTGTCCAAACATAAATCCACAATTAAAACTTTATTTTTATCTCTTACTTTGTCTGCTGACACATGCAGTATTTCAAGATTAGATAGAATACTTACTTCTGATTGGCCCAAAGATGTACAATATTTTGAATTTACCACATGACTGTGACGTAGCAATCTCACCACTCTATGATATGCAATCCATGATTAATACTCATGACTTCTACTTGCTGGAGGGAAGGGGTGAATATAATGTTTTATTTTAGATTAACAAAAATATTGAGAAATTGTTTCTTCCTGTTTTTGCTCTATAATATATATTATAATATTATATCAATATTAAAAACATTTAAATATTAAAATAAACAATACTTATGTGATTATATGATCAGTACAAGACTAACCACTCCATGTATTTATGACTACAGTAACTATAACAACTATAACTTGACTAACTTCTTAACCCCCCCTCAATGATTGCTTATTAAATATCTCTCATATGTAAATCTACTGTACATTATTACTGTAGCTACTGATTACACTACAGAGCTTGTTGTGGATGATGCCTTATGCATGTAAACGTGATATCAGCCTCTGTTGTCTTATGTATAATCATTAACCTACTGTAGCAGAAAGGAGAAGTTTGGACACCACACGCAATATGTGAACTTTTATGAAGTGATAAAACAAAGCAGCTGCGCAAATGTAGTAAAGGAGCTCAGAATTAAAGGAAGTGGTGATTTCAACTTGTTTGTTTTTGGTTATGGTGACACATGCAGCTACTGTAAGAACCTATAACAGCAAAACAAAACAGCTCTGTGTTACATGGGAGCCAGGCCACATGAGTGGTGGAGGTCATTTAACATTTTTAGTCACTAGATAGTTAAGCACTTCATATAACTTGTTTTGATTATACAGGTAGGTGTTATTGTCTGTTGCACCTCCAAGATCGTCCATAGATCAGCAAGCTGCAGGGTCATCAGCCGGTTACCACAGATCCACAATGTTTCACCCCTTTAAACCTGTAACATCTCCTTAATTTATGCAATCAAGCAGTTAAATACAAGTTTCTAATTTTTGTTCCCGGCAAAATAGTGAGAAAAACATTTTGTATTCACCCTTTAAACTAATCAGAAGTGCTGTAAGACATACGCTATATGCTCTAATACAGTTTTTGCTTTCTCTACAGATATATTCTGTTCAACCAGTGGAGTGAACCATCATCTGTGCCACATCCAGTCAGATCACAGGTTGCATGCACATACATACAAAAAGTAGACTTTAAGTTTTTGACCTCATGTCAGAGCTTCTTAAGTGCTGCATCTGTCTGGATAAGTTCACCAACCCCACTTCCCTCCCTTGTGGACACAGCTTCTGCCTTGCCTGTATAGGAGAATACTGGAGGATCAATGGGGCCTGCCAGTGCCCCCTCTGCAAGGCCTTCTTCCCCACCAGGCCACAACTCAAAACAAACCAACACACTGATGCCCCAACTGAGGCAGAAACTGTGGCTTTAAGAGCCAGAGAGGTTCCCTGTGATATCTGCCCACAAAAGCATCGAGCAGTCAAGTCCTGCCTGGTGTGCCTGGCCTCGTATTGTGATACTCATCTAGAGCCACATTACAAGAACGAAGACCTTGGGCGCCATCTTCTGATCAGCGTGGTGAAGAACCTGGAGGACTCTGTGTGCAGACTGCATGGAAAGCAATTAGACAGGTTCTGCAGGAGCGATCGAACATGCATTTGTGCCAAGTGTGCACAGACAGAACACAGGGGCCATCACATTATTTCTGTCAACAAGGAAGCTGCAAAGAAGAAGGTAAAGTATCATAAAAGCAGCATATCAGGAAACATATACGAGTGCAGTTATTGTGTTGTGTAACACAGATGTTGCAACATAAGATAACTAGCTTTTTAGAGAGACCTATTTTTTTCAGTTTGCACTTTGTAACAAATCAATCTCTCCACCATGACCCGCCCTTTATAAATGATTTATGGAAATAATTTAAACTCCCACAAAACACTTCACTGCTTATACAAAACTGGTGGAAAATCTACTATGTACAGTATGTGTCTGGTTTCATGTTTACGAGGGTGCTAGAAAACTAAGCTGGAGATTTGAGCAGTTTTTCTTAATGGTGTATTATGCTTGACCACGTCAATGAGGTGAGAGAGAATACAAAAGAGCGTTCATGGGGGGCAAGTGTCAACATCACTTCTATGACAGTAAGTCAACTTTTACAGAACATCTGGTTTTAATTTTGGGAAACGAGCTAAAACCACTCGCATGCCATGTTTAACATCTCATCTCATCACATACTTGAACAAAAAAACCACAATTTATGTCAATATGATCCCATTTTAAAACAAGCACATAGCATCTTTGATGAGGAAATACACAAATCACTCAGAGAGTAAACTTTCATGGATCCGGTTTGTACTGTGAAAGCAGGTCTGTTTTACATCAGCTGTGAAAGGCAATAATACCAAATTGGCATCAGTGAAGGGTGTGACTCAAAGTTCAAGATGCTTTAAAGTTTTAACCTATGAAGAACAATGCAACAGTAATACTCTGCTATGTGTAAATGAGTATCAGTTTCTTTTCAGTTAAACTGTCTACAGGCCTTAGCTGTGCTGACAAACTTTTTTCCCCCCTCACAGGTAAAACTAAAAAGGATTAGAGTGAAAATTCAGCAAGCAGTTCAGGAGAGACTGAGTAAAGTTGAGAAATTCAAGCGCCCTGTAAACATAAGTGGACAAAATCAGAAAGAAGCATGGGCACAAAACAAAGAGCTCATCAAACAGCTAGAAGAGGAAATCTCTGAGCTACAGAGGAGAAACACCGATCTGGAGCAGCTCTCACAGAATGAAGACAACCTCAACTTCCTACAGGTCACATCTGAAAGAAAATACATCAATTAATTTATTTTTGTGACAAATACTGATCTTATAACGTAGCCTCTCTCTTGTCTCTACAGATGTTTCTAAACACTGATTCATATTAAGGGCTGGAGGAACAAGATGACGATTCAGCTTCAAGCGCACTGGATTCATTTTTAATTTCTTTTATCTGTTTAAAATATAGTACAGCATAAAAAAAACTAATTGTTATGGTTACACTTCCATTTTAGTGTAGGTTAAACAAATAAGATGTAACATGTTAATTTGTGAGTGTTAGAGTTGTTGGAAATCAGAGTATGTAAGTTACTGTTTCCACCTTCTTTACAGTCTTTACACTAAGTTAGGCTAAGCTAACATCAATCATCAATCTCAGTTACCATCTAGTATCAATCCTCTCCTCTAACACACTGTAAGGCAGAGAATAAGCTTCTTTTTTTTTTTAAATGTCAAACTATTCCTCATAACAGATTAATTTGAATGTATTCCCCATTGGACTGTTTGTAGCACTGATTTTTTTAAACACCAATTTTGCGTATATAAAATACTAACGATGATTTGTGCCAATTTGAAGAAACAATAAGCCTTAAAAACTACAAGAACTACTCAGAGTATGGTATATCACATTGAGAATGTATTGTATGAATGTAACTTATGCTTGGGTGGATGATGTAATTTATTTGAAGGATGATGTGTGCTTAAATTCAGTACTGTATCTCACGGTTTTTTGGGGGGTTTTTGTACCAATGAACATATTTATACAAACCAATAAAATGCATTAATGAAAAAAATAAAAAATACTACAAAAGCTGGAGTTGTGCTCTTGTCTCACAGATTGATGGTTAAATATATTTATATGATTCAGTTGTAATAAAACAAACCTCACACCCATCAATAAACAGAATTAAAAAGATAAACCTTTAGCTGGTGTCCTCAAAAAACCTCTCGCCAAATTAAACATTTGACGTGTGCGAACTTGCTCAACAGGTAACACACCCATAACAAAGACAAACATGTGATTTGGTTGCCCATTTCCATGTTGCCTTGAGTCAAAGTAGTGGCATGCTGGTAGAGCTTTTGAAGAGAAATGAAACTGAGAATAGGAAAGGATGACCAAAGACGGGACGCTCCCAGTCTGTGGAAAGAGAGAGAGAGAGACAGAAGTCTGAGAGAGAAGGAGCATCTCGATAGCTGAAAGGTAATAATATACATTATATAATACATATATAAGTACTTTCTGACCATATTACATTCAGACTTTATCTACATTTTAGAGACTGGGGAAAATATTAATGCTTTTTACTGTTAAGCCATAGTTGGCTGTTGGTTCATTGCTTTACTAAAAAGGTTCTACGTTTAATATTTAAGCCCTTTGATGTTTTAGACAAGCTTTTTCTTATCTCAGTGATGTTTTTGGAAGTGTATTAGTTTTTATTTTCCAAGTCTACTTTCGCAACCTTCTGCCATTGTAATGATACACACATATGCACCAGAGGTTTAAGTATCCAGTAGGTGTGTCATCAGCTATAGTATCAGGAGGTGGTTTCATTGATCCGTTTCCCGGTTGTGTTGAAAGAAATATGCAGTTATGTTGACTATGTGTCAACTTAGCCCCCGGTATGTTTTCATAATAGAAACCAATTATTAGATACAGCAGAGAAACAACACTGGATGTTGGATATGTACCAAGGGTTAAACTGCACTTAAGCTAAGGGAAACTTAAAGTAAACTGCTGGTCAAATTATGGGTGGCAGATAAGTACTAGATCTAAGCAGCTGTTGAAGAAATCACTGAATCACTTGAATTGAATAAAAGTATTTTCAGACTTGAAACTATCTTTTTTTTTATGGTTAGCAGCATATACTCATTGCCCTTTAGGGTTGAGCAAAAAGCAACGCTTGAAGCAAATATTAAAAAAAAAAAAATGCAAAGGCTTATAACGTGTGTGTGTGTGTGTGTGTGTGTGTGTGTGTGTGTGTGTGTGTGTGTGTGTGTGTGTGTGTGTGTGTGTGTGTGTGTGTGTGTGTGTGTGTGTGTGTGTGTGTGTGTGTGTGAGAAACCTGCAGTATAACAACAAAAAAAGCAAGACTGTAACTTTGGAAAGAGGAAATAACAGTCTTCCTCTTTCAAACTACACCCTTGCTCATTTTACTCAATCAAGGATTTTGCTGCTACAACCTTCCTTGTCTGTTAGGACCAGTAGCTTATGGTCCCCTATAGTCCTGTTTAGAGTAACTGATATTTAATGCTGGATGTGTTAATTATAATGGAGCCAGGTCACTGACTGTGACATAGAAGACAGATGGACCAGTACCATGGAAACAATTCAGGTCTTGCACAGACTAGCCAGCCGGTGACAGTAACTATTTCAAAAGTATGAGAAGATGCGCTCCATTGTAGTCAAGGCTTGATTCAGTTTGTCATTTGCTAAGCGATAGTTTAAAATAAATAATCATGTGTAAATGATTCCTTTTCAGAAGATATCTGTTCATTCCAAACACATTTTCTACCATCTACTGGACGGCAAGATGGCGTTAGTCTCAAGCCCTGGAAGAAAAAACAGCCATGTCTTCAGTGAGTTTGAAGTTCCAAAACAATAAGAACATAATAATATGTACATTACCTGTATTACATTACATTTTCTGCTCTATTTCATCAGATATGACCTCTCCTAGAGCATTACCCAGTGACCCCATTGAGAAGAATCTGACATGCTCAATCTGCATGGATGTTTTTGTGGATCCTGTCACTACAGATTGTGGCCATTCCTTCTGTAATAAATGTCTGAATATCCACTTTAGTTACAATGATAAGATGTGCCCTCTATGCAAGAAGTACCTGAACAAAGCTCCAGGTGTGAACATCGTCCTGAGAAACATTGTCCAACAGTTTAAAAAGACCCCAGAGAAAAATGATGATGAGTTCACTGGGGCACCTCGTGAGGTCGCCTGCGACATTTGCACGGAACCAAAGCTAAAGGCCAAGAAATCCTGCCTTGTGTGTCTTGCCTCGTACTGTTCGACTCACCTGAAAAATCATTTATCAAGTGAAAGGCTGAAGGGTCACAAGTTGGTTGAACCTGTGGACGACCTCGATGAGAGGGCCTGTCTGACTCATGGCCGCCCCCTGGAGCTGTACAGCAAAAGGCAGCAGAAATGCATTTGTGTACGCTGTATGAAGGAAGGTCAGGAGGAGGTTGTCTCCACTGAAGATGAATGGGACAGGAAGAAGGTAAATAACACATGGAAGGCCTTATATTGTTTGGCTTGTCTTGACTTGAGTGTATATTTACTTTAATACATTATGGTATGTTGACGGAGTTGCAAAACCACCTAAAAAGGCAAACTGTAGAAAGATGTTAATTTTCATTAAGATGTTGATTTTATATCATACTGTGTACATTGGACATGAGAGTGTTTGAAGTTGGGATAATCAATTGCTTTTTTGTCTACTGCAGACTATACTCGCAAGCACTAAGACAGCATTACAACAGAAAATTAAGAAGAGAATGACGAAGATCGAGGAGATTGATATGTCTCGACAGAGCTGCAAGGTAAGCTGTATAAAAGTTGAAAATAACTAATCAGACCAGTCTGTCAAGTCAAAACTGAATGATGTGTTTACTTCATTTGACTTTCTCAATACTATGGCAATTAATAGTGTCCCACACAAATGTATATTTACAAATGGTGCCTGATAGTAAACCTAACTGTCTCAGTCTTAGTATGACCAGTGTTGCGTTTTAGGCCAATCAGTGTAGTTTTGTAGGGATAAGATGAGATAAGATGAGATGAGCTTCACCTGAACCTGATTGTTCACCTTTAATTACAGCACAATATGTTGTGTTGGTACATGTAGCATATCTGCTTAAGTGTAGTACTTAAGTGAAAATGTTAAATAGACAATGCTTGATTTTCTTCTTCATTTTCAGGGACACCTGGAGGATGAGTGGTGGGAAATTGACAGTGTGTTCACAGCTGTGCTTGCCATGGTGGAGGAAGCCCATGCAACAGCTCTTCAGCCACTGAAGGAAAGGATGCTGGTTTTGGAGCAAGAGGCAAAAGAACTCACAAACGAGTTGGAAACAGAGGTCAACAGACTCGAGAGGGCGATCTCTGAGCTTGATGATATATCTGTGCTCGAGGATCACATCCTTTTTCTGCAGGTGAGCAGAAACTTCGAACCTTTCGGTAGCTTCGAGATATTTCAGTTACTTGAAAGTACTTTTTGATTTTGATGCACTCAATAAGTTTGGCTTGTATCATTAGATCTTCTTTGCGGGACCATACGCTGTATTTGTTACGTACTGCAGATATTTCTCACCTGTTGGTTGATCTCTTTCTTTCTGTCTTTCCGTCTTCCAGAGATACCCATCTCTACAAGATATGGACGACATCAAAGACTGGACCAATGTAGAGCTTGACACAACACTGTCTTTTGGCACCATGAGAAAAACCACAATAACCATGATGGAAAAAATTCAAGAGAAACTGGAGAAGCTGTCCTCAATTGGTAGGAGTTGCATTACGAAAGTAAATGTAAAACAACTAAAAATGCACTGTAGACCTTATTGGTAAAACTATTTCTTTATTTACAGAACTTATGAGACTTCCAAAGTTTACAGGTACGTGATGTATTTTGTTTCTTCTTGACAACATCTTTAAAATGATAAACTTTTCCGTAGTGTTTAGATCTCCGAAATGTTTCCCAATTTGTTCTTGCAGTGGACGTAAAGCTTGACCCAGCCACCGCTCACAAGCGTCTTGTTGTTTCTGATGATGGGAAGGAAGTGAAAGACGCTGGCGAGGACCAAATAGTAGATGATGCTCCAGAGAGGTTTGATCGGTTTGGCAGTGTCCTGGGTCTCAACAGGTTGGCCTCTGGGAAGTCCTACTGGGAGGTGGAGGTCATCAACAAGACCGGTTGGGATGTTGGCGTAGCAAGAGGTGACGCAAACCGTAGGGGGAAACTCTCAATCAATCCAGATAATGGTTACTGGGTTGCCGTACATTATGAAGGGGGAAAGTACGCAGCCCTGACAGATCCACCACTTCGTCTCACCCTGGATGAGAAGCCTCAGAAGGTGGGGGTGTTTGTGGACTCCGAGGAAGGTCTTGTGTCCTTCTATGATGTTACGGCTCAATCTCACATCTACTCCTTTGCCGAGTGTTCATTCACTGATGAGCTCTTCCCATATTTCAGTCCACATGTAAAAGTAAATGATATGAACTCTGATCCTCTGATTATCTCTTAACACTCATTGACAAGTCCAGTTTTGTTAAGGGGGGTTGTAAAATGTTGGAAGTCAAAAACAAAGTTGCGTTTGGTAAAATATGGAAATTATGGAACATTTTTGCTCGTTGAGGCTTGGTGGTTTTAAAATAAATGAACAAGAACATAGTGGTGGAGGATCTGTAGAAAAACAATAGTTGAATTATTTGTAAAAGGAAAAATTAAGCTACATGAACAGCACTACTAATTGCAATTTTTGATATTATATTATATTCTCTCTTTCTATTTTTCTGTACTTTGTTTTTATTTGTATTATTAGTGGGGGAGGGGGGGGGTTGTTTGTAATTGTATGTTTTAATGTTTCCAATTTTTACTATTATTGGGTTTTATCTTCTTGTTTGTTTCCAATTCTTACTGTCAAATGTTTGTTTTTATGCCATGCCTTGCCTATAATAATAATAATGTAAGGTTTTTAACAGCAAGTAATTTTTTCTATTAAGTACACAATCAAAGGTAGTGGTGTAACTAAATACACCACCAAATAATAACTATGATTTTTATCATTTCTTTATATATTATACATGTATATGTGTCTTCGATGCATTTACAGGTACCCTGTGGAGTTTTTGACCACTATGTAGTAATGCTTTTATGTGTGGTTGCCCGTTTTGTTTGTGGGTAACACAATACACACTTCTAAAATATAGATGTAACCAGTGCAGCTTTCAGAATTGTCCATTTAAGTGGCTTTGCAAATGTTTTATGGGGAAGGATCATCAGGCCTCAGGGATACACAAAATAATGACTCATACTATGGCCATTTACAGCAAGATGAAAGAGAAGCTGTACCAGTTAAACTCATGGTGTTATCCATTTCACATGAGATAATATCATTGTAAACAAGCTAAACTGATGTGCAGTTTAATATGCAGGGATTTAAAGAACAATGCCAACAGCTGCCTTCAAATTATAAATGTCTATTGTCGGGATAAAAATGTACAGTAACAGGTCGAACTTGTGTTATGAGCCACCTTGTGAACTCTTTTATAGTCTCATATTATGTATAGGTTACAGCAGACTGATCACAGACAATATAGCATCAAAAGTTACACTATAAGACTATACATGAGAACTTGGTGGTTACAGCAGCTTTATTCACACACAGTGATGGATGAAGGATGAGTAGTGTATAACATGACTTACATGGGAACTTCAGTCTTGTTGGCACATTTATTTGGTACCTTTTACCTCTTTTCTCTCGGTGATGGGAGGAAAATCAACTTATTCTATACTGGGCATGTTATACCATGTTTGAAATCTACACACAGTGTACCTTGATTACTTAGTAAATGTTGTATATTTGTTATTTTCAGAGCTTCTAAATCTAAATCCAAATAAAATCTCTTTTCATTCAAAAATATCTCTTTTTATTCACCACTTGGAACAGATTGGTATTTCATAATCCCCATGAATCAAGACCATGAATCATGACTAGGCTTGCAGGAAGAGTGTTTGGCGGGCTTTTCTGTTTTTTGGAAACGAAACTGAAGGCAGGAAAACATAAACGTTACCCACAGTTGTTTTTTTTTATATGATTCAGTTGTAATAAAATAAACCTCACACCCATCAATAAACAGAGTTAAAAAGATAAACCTTCAGCTGGTGTCCTCAAAAAACCTCTCGCCAAATTAAACATTTGACGTGTGCGAACTTGCTCAACAGGTAAAACACCCATAACAAGACAAACTTGGTTGCCCATTTCCATGTTGCCTTGAGTCAAAGTAGTGGCATGCTGGTAGAGCTTTTGAAGAGAAATGAAACTGAGAATAGGAAAGGATGACCAAAGACGGGACGCTCCCAGTCTGTGGAAAGAGAGAGAGAGAGACAGAAGTCTGAGAGAGAAGGAGCATCTCGATAGCTGAAAGGTAATAATATATATTATATAATACATATATGGGTCAATGACGTATAAGGATTTAGAACAACTCAATTGTAGAATAATAAAAACAAGCATATCTAATGCAGTAGTTCAAACATTCAGAATGTTGTGTACCTGAAGCTCCATATTATACATTTGAAATTAAGTGATTTTAGTGGGTTTTTCAAGATAATTGGCACTGGCCTTTAAAAAAAGTCATGTGGTGCGACCACGATTCATCTTGAAATAAATTAATTTAGTTAACATGCTTCACATCTTTTTTTTTACAAGTTTTCAGTAATATAAAGTGTTTGGAAACAAAGTATTTGCATTTTTTTTAAAATCTTTGTAAATGATGGTCATTTATTTATATAAGATATTTCAAGATGAATCATGGTCGCACCAAATGACTTTTTTTTCAGGCCAGTGCCAATTAATCTTGAAAAAACCCCACTAAAATCACTTTCACATTGTAATATGAATTGTCAGGTACACAACATTCTGAATGTTTGAACTACTGCATTAGATATGCTTGTTTTTATTATTTAAAATTGAGTTGTTGAAAATCCTTATACGTCATTGACCCATATACGTACTTTCTGACCATATTACATTCAGATTTTATCTACATTTAAGAGACTGGGGAAAATATTAATGCTTTTTACTGTTAAGCCATAGTTGGCTGTTGGTTCATTGCTTTACTAAAAAGGTTCTAGGTTTAATATTTAAGCCCTTTGATGTTTTAGACAAGCTTTTTCTTATCTCAGTGATGTTTTGGGAGGTGTATTAGTTTTTGTTTTTAAATTGTACTTTCGCAACCTTCTGCCATTGTAATGATACACACATATGCACCAGAGGTTTAAGTATCCAGTAGGTGTGTCATCAGCTATAGTATCAGGAGGTGGTTTCATTTATCCGTTTCCCGGTTGTGTTGAAAGAAATATGCAGTTATGTTGACTATGTGTCAACTTAGCCCCCGGTATGTTTTCATAATAGAAACCAATTATTAGATACAGCAGAGAAACAACACTGGATGTTGGATATGTACCAAGGGTTAAACTGCACTTAAGCTAAGGGAAACTTAAAGTAAACTGCTGGTCCAATTATGGGTGGCAGATAAGTACTAGATCTAAGCAGCTGTTGAAGAAATCACTGAATCACTTGAATTGAATAACAGTATTTTCAGACTTTTTTTTATGGTTAGCAGCATATACTCATTGCCCTTTAGGGTTTAGCAAAAAGCAACACAAGCAAATATTTTTTTTAAATGCAAAGGCTTATAATGTGTGTGTGTGTGTGTGTGTGTGTGTGTGTGTGTGTGTGTGTGTGTGTGTGTGTGTGTGTGTGTGTGTGTGTGTGTGTGTGTGTGTGTGTGTGTGTGTGTGTGTGTGTGTGTTAAACCTGCAGTATAACAACCACGTTGCAGCTTTCCAAATTAAAAATGTACAATAAATACATTAAATTACTGTCAGGGAGAAGCCTTGCATCTCCATATTTCGTCTTTTTTTTCATAAATCAATGCTTTACATCGGTCTGTGGGTTTTACAAATATTTAACCAATGACACGTATTAAAAAAAGATTTTGACTATTCCATTGGATTTTTCCATTTTGTGAAAAGTAACTGTTTTGGACATGCAAGATTTGTGTTTATTGCAAGGTTGAATTCTGATGGACGCTGATGGTATGGGGGTATGAAGGTGAGAACTGGCAGGGCAAAGGAGTGGCACTGGCGTGGGCAGGATGAAGTTGAAATAACTGCCTGGCAGGTTGAGGATAGGTGGAGGTGGGCCTGAGGCACGAGGAAAGATCCAGTTAGTAAACGCAAAAAACAAGGTGCAGAGAATTCACTAAAGCAGAGACAACAATATGGCAAAGAGAGGTTTGAGACCCGGGGTTAGATATAACTGCAGGTAGATGAGTTCATGAGAGGCAGGTGTGTTGATTGGGCAGATTGCAGGCAGGTGTGAGTGCCACAGCAGAGCCAGGAGACAGGGGAGCTGGGAGGACAACCATGCCAACGCCGAGTTCACAGACAAAACAAGAAGAGAAAGAGAGACAAACATGAGAGAGGGGAAATCACAGAGAAACACTATTCTGTACCCGACAGTGACGAAGCACAAATATGTTAAACATCAAGAAGTTGCTCAGTAAACAGCCATGATTTAAAGCAAGACTGTAACTTTGGAAAGAGGAAGTCTTCCTCTTTCAAACTACACCCTTGCTCATTTTACTCAATCAGGGATTTTGCTGCTACAACCTTCCTTGTCTGTTAGGACCAGTAGCTTATGGTCCCCTAAAGTCCTGTTTAGAGTAACTGATATTTAATGCTGGATGTGTTAATTATAATGGAGCCAGGTCACTGACTGTGATATAGAAGACAGATGGACCAGTACCATGGAAACAATTCAGGTCTTGCACAGACTAGCCAGCCGGTGACAGTAACTATTTTAAAAATATGAGAAGATGCGCTCCATTGTAGTCAAGGCTTGATTCAGTTTGTCATTTGCTAAGCGATAGTTTAAAATAAATAATCATGTGTAAATGATTCCTTTTCAGAAGATATCTGTTCATTCCAAACACATTTTCTACCATCTACTGGACGGCAAGATGGCGTTAGTCTCAAGCCCTGGAAGAAAAAACAGCCATGTCTTCAGTGAGTTTGAAGTTCCAAAACAATAAGAACATAATAATATGTACATTACCTGTATTACATTACATTTTCTGCTCTATTTCATCAGATATGACCTCTCCTAGAGCATCACCCAGTGACCCCATTGAGAAAAATCTGACATGCTCAATCTGCATGGATGTTTTTGTGGATCCTGTCACTACAGATTGTGGCCATTCCTTCTGTAATAAATGTCTGAATATCCACTTTAGTTACAATGATAGGATGTGCCCTCTATGCAAGAAGTACCTGAACAAAGCTCCAGGTGTGAACATCGTCCTGAGAAACATTGTCCAACAGTTTAAAAAGACCCCAGAGAAAAATTATGATGAGTTCACTGGGGCACCTCGTGAGGTCGCCTGCGACATTTGCACGGAACCAAAGCTAAAGGCCAAGAAGTCCTGCCTTGTGTGTCTTGCCTCATACTGTTCGACTCACCTGAAAAATCATTTATCAAGTGAAAGGCTGAAGGGTCACAAGTTGGTTGAACCTGTGGACGACCTCGATGAGAGGGCCTGTCTGACTCATGGCCGCCCCCTGGAGCTGTACAGCAAAAGGCAGCAGAAATGCATTTGTGTACGCTGTATGAAGGAAGGTCAGGAGGAGGTTGTCTCCACTGAAGATGAATGGGACAGGAAGAAGGTAAATAACACATGGAAGGCCTTATATTGTTTGGCTTGTCTTGACTTGAGTGTATATTTACTTTAATACATTATGGTATGTTGACGGAGTTGCAAAACCACCTAAAAAGGCAAACTGTAGAAAGATGTTAATTTTCATTAAGATGTTGATTTTATATCATACTGTGTACATTGGACATGAGAGTGTTTGAAGTTGGGATAATCAATTGCTTTTTTGTCTACTGCAGACTATGCTCGCAAGCACTAAGACAGCATTACAAGAGAAAATTAAGAAGAGAATGACGAAGATCGAGGAGATTGATATGTCTCGACAGAGCTGCAAGGTAAGCTGTATGAGAGTTGAAAATAACTAATCAGACCAGTCTGTCAAGTCAAAACTGACTGATGTGTTTACTTCATTTGACTTTCTCAATACTATGGCAATTAATAGTGTCCCACACAAATGTATATTTACAAATGGTGCCTGATAGTAAACCTAACTGTCTCAGTCTTAGTATGACCAGTGTTGCGTTTCAGGCCAATCAGTGTAGTTTTGTAGGGATAAGATAAGATAAGATGAGATGAGCTTCACCTGAACCTGATTGTTCACCTTTAATTACAGCACAATATGTTGTGTTGGTACATGTAGCATATCTGCTTAAGTGTAGTACTTAAGTGAAAATGTTAAATAGACAATGCTTGATTTTCTTCTTCATTTTCAGGGACACCTGGAGGATGAGTGGTGGGAAATTGACAGTGTGTTCACAGCTGTGCTTGCCATGGTGGAGGAAGCCCATGCAACAGCTCTTCAGCCACTGAAGGAAAGGAGGCTGGTTTTGGAGCAAGAGGCAAAAGAACTCACAAACGAGTTGGAAACAGAGGTCAACAGACTCGAGAGGGCGATCTCTGAGCTTGATGATATATCTGTGCTCGAGGATCACATCCTTTTTCTGCAGGTGAGCAGAAACTTCGAACCTTTCGGTAGCTTCGAGATATTTCAGTTACTTGAAAGTACTTTTTGATTTTGATGCACTCAATAAGTTTGGCTTGTATCATTAGATCTTCTTTGCGGGACCATACGCTGTATTTGTTACGTACTGCAGATATTTCTCACCTGTTGGTTGATCTCTTTCTTTCTGTCTTTCCGTCTCCCAGAGATACCCATCTCTACAAGATATGGACGACATCAAAGACTGGACCAATGTAGAGCTTGACACAACACTGTCTTTTGGCACCATGAGAAAAACCACAATAACCATGATGGAAAAAATTCAAGAGAAACTGGAGAAGCTGTCCTCAATTGGTAGGAGTTGCATTACGAAAGTAAATGTAAAAGAACTAAAATGCACTGTAGACCTTATTGGTAAAACTATTTCTTTATTTACAGAACTTATGAGACTTCCAAAGTTTACAGGTACGTGATGTATTTTGTTTCTTCTTGACAACATCTTTAAAATGATAAACTTTTCCGTAGTGTTTAGATCTCCGAAATGTTTCCCAATTTGTTCTTGCAGTGGACGTAAAGCTTGACCCAGCCACCGCTCACAAGCGTCTTGTTGTTTCTGATGATGGGAAGGAAGTGAAAGACGCTGGCGAGGACCAAATAGTAGATGATGCTCCAGAGAGGTTTGATCGGTTTGGCAGTGTCCTGGGTCTCAACAGGTTGGCCTCTGGGAAGTCCTACTGGGAGGTGGAGGTCATCAACAAGACCGGTTGGGATGTTGGCGTAGCAAGAGGTGACGCAAACCGTAGGGGGAAACTCTCAATCAATCCAGATAATGGTTACTGGGTTGCCGTACATTATGAAGGGGGAAAGTACGCAGCCCTGACAGATCCACCACTTCGTCTCACCCTGGATGAGAAGCCTCAGAAGGTGGGGGTGTTTGTGGACTCCGAGGAAGGTCTTGTGTCCTTCTATGATGTTACGGCTCAATCTCACATCTACTCCTTTGCCGAGTGTTCATTCACTGATGAGCTCTTCCCATATTTCAGTCCACATGTAAAACAAAATGATGTGAACTCTGATCCTCTGATTATCTCTTAACACTCATTGACAAGTCCAGTTTTGTTAAGGGGGGTTGTAAAATGAAAGTTGCGTTTGGTAAAATATGGAAATTATGGAACATTTTTGCTCATTGAGGCTTGGTGGTTTTAAAATAAATGAACAAGAACAAAGTGGTGGAGGATCTGTAGAATTACAATAGTTGAATTATTTGTAAAAGGAGAAATTAAGCTACATGACCAGCACTACTAATTGCAATTTTTGATATTATATTATATTCTCTCTTTCTATTTTTCTGTACTTTGTTTTTATTTGTATTATTAGTGGGGGGGTTTTGTTTGTAATTGTATGTTTTAATGTTTCCAATTTTTACTATTATTGGGTTTTATCTTATTGTTTGTTTCCAATTCTTACTGTCAAATGTTTGTTTTTATGCCATGCCTTGCCTATAATAATAATAATGTAAGGTTTTTAACAGCAAGTAATTTTTTCTATTAAGTACACAATCAAAGGTAGTGGTGTAACGAAATACACCACCAAATAATAACTATGATTTTTATCATTTCTTTATATATTATACATATATATGTGTCTTCGATGCATTTACAGGTACCCTGTGGAGTTTTTGACCACTATGTAGTAATGCTTTTATGTGTGGTTGCCCGTTTTGTTTGTGGGTAACACAATACACACTTCTAAAATATAGATGTAACCAGTGCAGCTTTCAGAATTGTCCATTTAAGTGGCTTTGCAAATGTTTTATGGGGAAGGATCATCAGGCCTCAGGGATACACAAAATAATGACTCATACTATGGCCATTTACAGCAAGATGAAAGAGAAGCTGTACCAGTTAAACTCATGGTGTTATCCATTTCACATCAGATAATATCATTGTAAACAAGCTAAACTGATGTGCAGTTTAATATGCAGGGATTTAAAGAACAATGCCAACAGCTGCCTTCAAATTATAAATGTGTATAGTCAGGATAAAGATGTACAGTAACAGGTTGAACTTGTGTTATGAGCCACCTTGTGAACTCTTGTATAGTCTCATATTATGTTTAAGTCACAGCAGACTGATCACAGACAATATAGCATCAAAAGTTACACTATAAGACTATACATGAGAACTTGGTGGTTACAGCAGCTTTATTCACACACAGTGATGGATGAAGGATGAGTAGTGTATAACATGACTTACATGGGAACTTCAGTCTTGTTGGCACATTTATTTGGTACCTTTTACCTCTTTTCTCTTGGTGATGGGAGGAAAATCAACTTATTCTATACTGGGCATGTTATACCATGTTTGAAATCTACACACAGTGTACCTTGATTACTTATTAAATGTTGTATATTTGTTATTTTCAGAGCTTCTAAATCTAAATCCAAATAAAATCTCTTTTCATTCAAAAATATCTCTCTGTGGCTTTTTATTCACCACTTGGAACAGATTGGTATTTCACTATCCCCATGAATCAAGACCATGAATCATGACTAGGCTTGGCAGGAAGAGTGTTTGGTGGGCTTTTCTGTTTTTTGGAAACAAAACTGAAGGCAGGAAAACATAAACGTTACCCACAGTTGTTTTTTTATATGATTCAGTTGTAATAAAATAAACCTCACACCCATCAATAAACAGAATTAAAAAGATAAACCTTCAGCTGGTGTCCTCAAAAAACCTCTCGCCAAATTAAACATTTGACGTGTGCGAACTTGCTCAACAGGTAAAACACCCATAACAAGACAAACTTGGTTGCCCATTTCCATGTTGCCTTGAGTCAAAGTAGTGGCATGCTGGTAGAGCTTTTGAAGAGAAATGAAACTGAGAATAGGAAAGGATGACCAAAGACGGGACGCTCCCAGTCTGTGGAAAGAGAGAGAGAGAGACAGAAGTCTGAGAGAGAAGGAGCATCTCGATAGCTGAAAGGTAATAATATATATTATATAACACATATATGGGTCAATGACGTATAAGGATTTAGAACAACTCAATTGTAGAATAATAAAAACAAGCATATCTAATGCAGTAGTTCAAACATTCAGAATGTTGTGTACCTGAAGCTCCATATTATACATTTGAAATTAAGTGATTTTAGTGGGTTTTTCAAGATTAATTGGCACTGGCCTTTAAAAAAAGTCATGTGGTGCGACCACGATTCATTTTGAAATAAATTAATTTAGTTAACATGCTTCACATCTTTTTTTTACAAGTTTTCAGTAATATAAAGTGTTTGGAAACAAAGTATTTGCATTTTTTTTTTTAAATCTTTGTAAATGATGGTCATTTATTTATATAAGATATTTCAAGATGAATCATGGTCGCACCAAATGACTTTTTTTTCAGGCCAGTGCCAATTAATCTTGAAAAACCCCCACTAAAATCACTTTCACATTGTAATATGAATTGTCAGGTACACAACATTCTGAATGTTTGAACTACTGCATTAGATATGCTTGTTTTTATTATTTAAAATTGAGTTGTTGAAAATCCTTATACGTCATTGACCCATATACGTACTTTCTGACCATATTACATTCAGATTTTATCTGCATTTAAGAGACTGGGGAAAATATTCATGCTTTTTACTGTTAAGCCATAGTTGGCTGTTGGTTCATTGCTTTACTAAAAAGGTTCTAGGTTTAATATTTAAGCCCTTTGATGTTTTAGACAAGCTTTTTCTTATCTCAGTGATGTTTTGGGAGGTGTATTAGTTTTTGTTTTTAAAGTGTACTTTCGCAACCTTCTGCCATTGTAATGATACACACACATGCACCAAAGGTTTAAGTATCCAGTAGGTGTGTCATCGAGCTATAGTATCAGGATGTGGTTTCATTGATCCGTTTCCCGGTTGTGTTGAAAGAAATATGCAGTTATGTTCACTATGTGTCATCTTAGCCCCCGGTATGTTTTCATAATAGAAACCAATTATTAGATACAGCAGAGAAACAACACTGGATGTTGGATATGTACCAAGGGTTAAACTGCACTTAAGCTAAGGGAAACTTAAGTAAACTGCTGGTCAAATTACGGGTGGCAGATAAGTACTAGATCTAAACAGCTGTTGACGAAATCACTGAATCACTTGAATTGAATAACAGTATTTTCAGACTTTTTTTATGGTTAGCAGCATATACTCATTGCCCTTTAGGGTTTAGCAAAAAGCAACACAAGCAAATATTTTTGTTAAATGCAAAGGCTTATAATGTGTGTGTGTGTGTGTGTGTGTATGTGTGTGTGTGTGTGTGTGTGTGTGTGTGTGTGTGTGTGTGTGTGTGTGTGTGTGTGTGTGTGTGTGTGTGTGTGTGTGTTAAACCTGCAGTATAACAACCACGTTGCAGCTTTCCAAATTAAAAATGTACAATAAATACATTAAATTACTGTCAGGGAGAAGCCTTGCATCTCCATATTTCGTCTTTTTTTTCATAAATCAATGCTTTACATCGGTCTGTGGGTTTTACAAATATTTAACCAATGACACGTATTAAAAAAAGATTTTGACTATTCCATTGGATTTTTCCATTTTGTGAAAAGTAACTGTTTTGGACATGCAAGATTTGTGTTTATTGCAAGGTTGAATTCTGATGGACGCTGATGGTATGGGGGTATGAAGGTGAGAACTGGCAGGGCAAAGGAGTGGCACTGGCGTGGGCAGGATGAAGTTGAAATAACTGCCTGGCAGGTTGAGGATAGGTGGAGGTGGGCCTGAGGCACGAGGAAAGATCCAGTTAGTAAACGCAAAAAACAAGGTGCAGAAAATTCACTAAAGCAGAGACAACAATATGGCAAAGAGAGGTTTGAGACCCGGGGTTAGATATAACTGCAGGTAGATGAGTTCATGAGAGGCAGGTGTGTTGATTGGGCAGATTGCAGGCAGGTGTGAGTGCCACAGCAGAGCCAGGAGACAGGGGAGCTGGGAGGACAACCATGCCAACGCCGAGTTCACAGACAAAACAAGAAGAGAAAGAGAGACAAACATGAGAGAGGGGAAATCACAGAGAAACACTATTCTGTACCCGACAGTGACGAAGCACAAATATGTTAAACATCAAGAAGTTGCTCAGTAAACAGCCATGATTTAAAGCAAGACTGTAACTTTGGAAAGAGGAAGTCTTCCTCTTTCAAACTACACCCTTGCTCATTTTACTCAATCAGGGATTTTGCTGCTACAACCTTCCTTGTCTGTTAGGACCAGTAGCTTATGGTCCCCTAAAGTCCTGTTTAGAGTAACTGATATTTAATGCTGGATGTGTTAATTATAATGGAGCCAGGTCACTGACTGTGATATAGAAGACAGATGGACCAGTACCATGGAAACAATTCAGGTCTTGCACAGACTAGCCAGCCGGTGACAGTAACTATTTCAAAAGTATGAGAAGATGCGCTCCATTGTAGTCAAGGCTTGATTCAGTTTGTCATTTGCTAAGCGATAGTTTAAAATAAATAATCATGTGTAAATGATTCCTTTTCAGAAGATCTCTGTTCATTCCAAACACATTTTCTACCATCTACTGGACGGCAAAATGGCGTTAGTCTCAAGCCCTGGAAGAAAAAACAGCCATGTCTTCAGTGAGTTTGAAGTTCCAAAACAATAAGAACATAATAATATGTACATTACCTGTATTACATTACATTTTCTGCTCTATTTCATCAGATATGGCCTCTCCTAGAGCATCACCCAGTGACCCCATTGAGAAGAATCTGACATGCTCAATCTGCATGGATGTTTTTGTGGATCCTGTCACGACAGATTGTGGCCATTCCTTCTGTAATAAATGTCTGAATATCCACTTTAGTTACAATGATAGGATGTGCCCTCTATGCAAGAAGTACCTGAACAAAGCTCCAGGTGTGAACATCGTCCTGAAAACCATTGTCCAACGGTTTAAAAAGACCCCAGAGAAAAATGATGATGAGTTCACTGGGGCACCTGGTGAGGTCGCCTGCGACATTTGCACGGAACCAAAGCTAAAGGCCAAGAAGTCCTGCCTTGTGTGTCTTGCCTCATACTGTTCGACTCACCTGAAAAATCATTTATCAAGTGAAAGGCTGAAGGGTCACAAGTTGGTTGAACCTGTGGACGAGCTCGATGAGAGGGCCTGTCTGACTCATGGCCGCTCCCTGGTGCTGTACAGCAAAAGGCAGCAGAAATGCATTTGTGTACGCTGTATGAAGGAAGGTCAGGAGGAGGTTGTCTCCACTGAAGATGAATGGGACAGGAAGAAGGTAAATAACACATGGAAGGCCTTATATTGTTTGGCTTGTCTTGACTTGAGTGTATATTTACTTTAATACATTATGGTATGTTGACTGAGTTGCAAAACCACCTAAAAAGGCAGACTGTAGAAAGATGTTAATTTTCATTAAGATGTTGATTTTATATCATACTGTGTAGATTGGACATGAGAGTGTTTGAAGTTGGGATAATCAATTGCTTTTTTGTCTACTGCAGACTATGCTTGCAAGCACTAAGACAGCATTACAAGAGAAAATTAAGAAGAGAATGACGAAGATCGAAGAGATTGATATGTCTCGACAGAGCTGCAAGGTAAGCTGTATGAGAGTTGAAAATAACTAATCAGACCAGTCTGTCAAGTCAAAACTGAATGATGTGTTTACTTCATTTGACTTTCTCAATACTATGGCAATTAATAGTGTCCCACACAAATGTTATTTACAAATGGTGCCTGATAGTAAACCTAACTGTCTCAGTCTTAGTATGACCAGTGTTGCGTTTCAGGCCAATCAGTGTAGTTTTGTAGGGATAAGATAAGATAAGATGAGATGAGATGAGCTTCACCTGAACCTGATTGTTCACCTTTAATTACAGCACAATATGTTGTGTTGGTACATGTAGCATATCTGCTTAAGTGTAATACTTAAGTGAAAATGTTAAATAGACAATGCTTGATTTTCTTCTTCATTTTCAGGGACACCTGGAGGATGAGTGGTGGGAAATTGACAGTGTGTTCACAGCTGTGCTTGCCATGGTGGAGGAAGCCCATGCAACAGCTCTTCAGCCACTGAAGGAAAGGAGGCTGGTTTTGGAGCAAGAGGCAAAAGAACTCACAAACGAGTTGGAAACAGAGGTCAACAGACTCGAGAGGGTGATCTCTGAGCTTGATGATATATCTGTGCTCGAGGATCACATCCTTTTTCTGCAGGTGAGCATTAACTTTCAGTAGCTTCAAGATATTTCAGTTACTTGAAAGTACTTTTTGATTTTGATGCACTCAATAAGTTTGGCTTGTATCATTAGATCTTCTTTGCGGGACCATACGCTGTAGTTGTTACGTACTGCAGATATTTCTCACCTGTTGGTTGATCTCTTTCTTTCTGTCTTTCCGTCTCCCAGAGATACCCATCTCTACAAGATATGGACGACATCAAAGACTGGACCAATGTAGAGCTTGACACAACACTGTCTTTTGGCACCATGAGAAAAACCACAACAACCATGATGGAAAAAATTCAAGAGAAACTGGAGAAGCTGTCCTCAATTGGTAGGAGTTGCATTACGAAAGTAAATGTAAAACAACTAAAATGCACTGTAGACCTTAATGGTAAAACTATTTCTTTATTTACAGAACTTATGAGACTTCCAAAGTTTACAGGTACGTGATGTATTTTGTTTCTTCTTGACAACATCTTTAAAATGATAAACTTTTCCGTAGTGTTTAGATCTCCGAAATGTTTCCCAATTTGTTCTTGCAGTGGACGTAAAGCTTGACCCAGCCACCGCTCACAAGCGTCTTGTTGTTTCTGATGATGGGAAGGAAGTGAAAGACGCTGGCGAGGACCAAATAGTAGATGATGCTCCAGAGAGGTTTGATCGGTTTGGCAGTGTCCTGGGTCTCAATGGGTTGGCCTCTGGGAAGACATACTGGGAGGTGGAGGTCATCAACAAGACCGGTTGGGATGTTGGCGTAGCAAGAGGTGACGCAAACCGTAGGGGGAAACTCTCAATCAATCCAGATAATGGTTACTGGGTTGCCGTACATTATGAAGGGGGAAAGTACGCAGCCCTGACAGATCCACCACTTCATCTCACCCTGGATGAGAAGCCTCAGAAGGTGGGGGTGTTTGTGGACTCCGAGGAAGGTCTTGTGTCCTTCTATGATGTTACGGCTCAATCTCACATCTACTCCTTTGCCGAGTGTTCATTCACTGATGAGCTCTTCCCATATTTAAATCCACATGTAAAACAAGATGGTATGAACTCTGATCCTCTGATTATCTCTTAACACTCTCATTGACAAGTCCAGTTTTGTTAAGGGGGGTTGTAAAATGAAAGTTGCGTTTGGTAAAATATGGAAATTATGGAACATTTTTGCTCATTGAGGGTTGGTGGTTTTAAAATAAATGAACAAGAACAAAGTGGTGGAGGATCTGTAGAATTACAATAGTTGAATTATTTGTAAAAGGAGAAATTAAGCTACATGAACAGCACTACTAATTGCAATTTTTGATATATTATATTTTTCTCTATCTATTTTTCTGTACTTTGTTTTTATTTTTTATTATTAGTGGGGGGGTTTTGTTTTTATGTCATGCCTGCCTATAATAATAATGTAATGTTTTTAACAGCAAGTATTTTTTTCTATTAAGTACACAATCAAAGGTAGTGGTGTAACTAAATACACCACCAAATAATAACTATGATTTTTATAATTTCTTTATATATTATACATATATATGTGCCTTTGATGCATTTACAGGTACCCTGTGGAGTTTTTGACCACTATGTAGTAATGCTTTTATGTGTGGTTGCCCGTTTTGTTTGTGGGTAACACAATACACACTTCTAAAATATAGATGTAACCAGTGCAGCTTTCAGAATTGTCCATTTAAGTGGCTTTGCAAATGTTTTATGGGGAAGGATCATCAGGCCTCAGGGATACACAAAATAATGACTCATACTATGGCCATTTACAGCAAGATGAAAGAGAAGCTGTACCAGTTAAACTCATGGTGTTATCCATTTCACATCAGATAATATCATTGTAAACAAGCTAAACTGATGTGCAGTTTAATATGCAGGGATTTAAAGAACAATGCCAACAGCTGCCTTCAAATTATAAATGTCTATTGTCGGGATAAAAATGTACAGTAACAGGTCGAACTTGTGTTATGAGCCACCTTGTGAACTCTTGTATAGTCTCATATTATGTTTAAGTCACAACAGACCCATCACAGACAATATAGCATCAAAAGTTACACTATAAGACTATACATGAGAACTTGGTGGTTACAGCAGCTTTATTCACACACAGTGATGGATGAAGGATGTGCAGTGTATAACATGACTTACATGGGAACTTCAGTCATGTTGGCACATTTATTTGGTACCTTTTACCTCTTTTCTCTCGGTGATGGGAGGAAAATCAACTTATTCTATACTGGGCATGTTATACCATGTTTGAAATCTACACACAGTGTACCTTGATTACTTAGTAAATGTTGTATATTTGTTATTTTCAGAGCTTCTAAATCTAAATCCAAATAAAATCTCTTTTCATTCAAAAATATCTCTTTTTATTCACCACTTGGAACAGATTGGTATTTCCTAATCCCCATGAATCAAGACCATGAATCATGACTAGG
Source organism: Scomber scombrus (assembly GCF_963691925.1). Classification (NCBI taxonomy): domain Eukaryota; kingdom Metazoa; phylum Chordata; class Actinopteri; order Scombriformes; family Scombridae; genus Scomber; species Scomber scombrus. The sequence goes on along the minus strand of NC_084992.1, from coordinate 8,042,267 downwards.
CTTGGCAGGAAGAGTGTTTGGCGGGCTTTTCTGTTTTTTGGAAACGAAACTGAAGGCAGGAAAACATAAACGTTACCCACAGTTGTTTTTTTTATTGTGGCAGAGAGGAAATAGAGACAGAGTAGCAACGGAGCACAAAGAGGATTGTGAGGTAGGTAACAAATGAATACTGTACATGCTGTTCTTTTTTGTTCTTTTTAGTGCTACTTAATAAGTCTTGCACTCATTTTCAAGTCAAGTTGGTTGTTAGTAGCATGACAGGTTTTCACAATGTTAAACCGAAAAACCTCACAAACTGAATAATGAAGTTGAAAAGCTTTGTTATTGTTTTCAAACTTTTTGCATGCTTGCATGCAACTTCACCACCTCTGAGTTGTCAAGGCATGTTTCATATACATGATACAAACGAATAATTTATGATTTAAAAAAAATCTTTAGGTGCAGTCACCCTAAAAATGAAATAAAAGCCCTTGAATTAGTCTTTGAGAGCAGAAGTAAAGAAATGCATCATATGACTCTTCAGATCAGGAAGGCTCAGTTGCAAGGTCATTCCCAAATTGACTCTTCCTGATATTTTTTCAACAAGAGAATTCATAAGATAGTTATTTATGTTGCTATATCCGTTCTGTTACGGATTATACCATTAAACAAGGTTAACTACTGCCTACATCCTCCAAATACAAAGGGGCCCTGAACAGCTATAGATGTATTTTGACATTTACAGATGAAACATATATAGCTGTGTATACCCTAAAAGGTCACCAAAGCCCTTAGAAATAGTGTCAATGTAAGACCCCCCCCACCTCCCTGCACACTACAGATTAATGGACTATTCCTTCACTGAAGGAGCCAGCCTGCAAAGCTCCACTCACACTTGTTGTAACCTGAAATTCAAAACATTTTCGGCAGAGCTCATTAAGAGGTAAGTAGTCCTAGTAAAACTAGCTTGTTGCTTCCCCTGAAACAACAAGCAGACTAACATCTTCCTCTCACAGTGACTCCCTTGTTAGAAGCTGGTAGCACCAGCATCAGTATGGCTAACAATTCAGCAAATGTATATCTATGTGTGTATTTATTACATGTTGCTTTAAAAAGCAATGTTAAAGTGAAGCTTGATCTAGATTTTGGTCAAATATAAATAAAATGCTGCCCATGTAACTTTATTTATTTTATTACAAATATTGGTGCATATGCTGATGCCAATATCTCTGGGTCAGTGACACTTTAGGGTTGGCAAGATGAGCAATTCAAAAATGTCTTTAAAAAATGTCTTAAAGCAGCATCAGGTTTGTTAAAATGTACATTTTCTATTTTTGTTGGTTTTATGTCATTTGAAATGAGTAAAAGTGACTGAATGCTCCTGAAAATGTCAAATGCTGTAACCACAAAAAAATGATAAATATGAAATATTTGATCCACCTACAGTGTATTTAAGTGGACTTATATTATTCGGTTTTTATGGTTACACCACTTTGACATTTTTGCCATAATCCTCTAATATATTCTCTCAAAATGGATTAAATGCATTATACTGGGTCCACACACACACAAAAAAGAATGTGTGCAAGGTAATCATATGTTTATGACATTTCTAATTAAATTTGACTTACCCACATGGACACAAAAACATGTCATTGACCCATCTGTGATATGCAAATATCAGCCAATAATATCAGCTGATACTGCAGACCTGCCAACCTGTACGCATTTTGCGTAGCAGGTACGCAATTTGACATCTAAATACGCTGGTACGACTAGCCTCTCAAAACTACGCAAAAAGCTGACATGTGAGTTTTGTGGGGAATGTGCGCGTGCAGTACTCATGTCTGACCGCACGAGGCAGCAGCATGGTGAAGCAGTTTCAACCAATTATTGTAGAGTAGCGGGGAATAACGAATCTGCCGAACCTATAGCGTAACATCCCCGCTCCCCCTCCTCCCTGCCTCCTGCCCTCTGCCTCCCTCCCTGGCGGTTAAAAAGGTAAACTGTGTGTGTCAGCAGACCTGCCAGCTTTTGGTAAATGTGAACCGTTAATAACTTTACTTTCACTGTGAAAACATTCGAGCGAAGTCTATGTGAAAAAAAGATTTGAGAGTTATTGTTTTTTGTTTAGAGGGTGGGAAGTTGCCATGCTTCCGACCCTCTAAAGTCCCATATCATGCATTTTGCACAGTGTGCAATTATGATGGACATAAGCCACCAGGGAGCTGCAGGTAATATATAAATTAGCCCTGGTGATGTGTGCTTAGATTTTTGTCATATGGTTAAATTAATTGATTAACATCTCAGATTGACATATCTGTCATCAAACATCAGAGTCTTGCAAGCAGCTTACCTTAAAATGCTCTTGTAGTACAAATTGAATGAACCTTAAATGTAATTGAAAATGCAATGGAAGAGACACCGCATTCACCATATCAAAGACTATGTGCTTTGTCATATGTTTTATACAGACAAACACCAGAAATGAACATCCAGGTCTGCCACTGCGGTTGGACCAAACTGACCACATATCAGGGCCTGAGAATACACCAGGGGAAGAAGGGATGCACGCCAAAGGGTATGAAAGTTGAAGAGTCAGAACAGCAGTACATGTGGGGGAATGTGGGACATCCTAAACAACAACAGGACCTTTGGGTGGACGTCTACGCCTCTATCAAGAATGGTGGGTTTTGCACAAAGATTTCTGATTGTGTTCATTCAAGATCCTCAGTTTAATGCTTAAAAACTTCCAAAAGAGTGAGTGATGGAATTCAACTTTTAAATTATTCCTCAAACAGACACAAAAGACGTCTCTTTACAAATGAGCCTCCAGGTTTGTCACTGCGGTTGGACCTCAGTGACGACGTATCATGGTTTGAGGACTCATCAGGGGATAATGGGATGCACAAAAAAGGGAGTGAGGATCCCAGCGACTGAGCAGTACAAATATGAAAATCAGTGGGAGGAATATCATCACAGGAAACATGAGCCGGCTAAGAAAGAGAAAATCAAGAAGGAGGTAAGTGCTAGAAGTTACAAGAGAGCTTTTAAGGGCAAATAATCAAAGTTCATTTGGAACTTTTTTGTGTGTGTGTGTGTGTCTTCATGGTGGATAATTCGTTTGTCTAAATCTCAATGTCATACATTTATTCAACAGTGAGAGGAACACTTTGTCACCATTATTGTGGATGTAAAGTTATATCAACTTACTATTTTTTACTTTACCTGACAGAATGTACCAGTGCCATCAAGAATCACCACCGGTACCAAATATACAGCACCAGCAGCCAAAATCAAGGAGGAGTATAAAGCACGTATGTATAAGATTATAGTAAAAGCAAGATTTTACATAACAATATAATAATAAAGCAGTTGCTGTAAGATTGACGATCTCCTTTAACTACAGCTGCAGTTTCACAACGCTCAAACTCAGCAGCCAGCCAACAGCTGCATGAGTTCTTCACCAGTGTGCAGGTAAAACACAGACATGAAAAGTTGAAATTCTCTCACTATGAAAATAGCAAAGCATGCAACGTACCAAATTCATATCTTTCAGATGGACAGGTCGATCAGGGAGCGTCCAACACACCTAGTATACCCAGTACAGGAAACACAATCTAGGAAGAAAAAGAGTCAAGTCACGATCAAGGAGGAGCCCTACACACGTATGTATAGAATGAGGATTTAGAGATTTAGTAAATCAGTTAGTATGTTTGAGACTGATCATCTCCTTTCATTACAGCGTTAGCAACTCCACATCGGTCTCTGCAAACAACCACAAACTTCAGATCAGGCCACGAGCAGCATGATTTCTCCTCTGGTGTGCAGGTAAAGCAGATGTGTTCTTAAATATTAGCAGTTACTTTGGTGACTATGAAATGAAACCAGTAAAGTTAGTTTTTAGCTATTTACTTCTAATTTTGACCTCACCTTTTGCTCCAGATGGTGACATAAATGTGTAATTGCTGAGTGTTTTGAAAAGTGCAATGTAAATGGAGATAACGGATCATTTTAATTTAAATTTTTTACTTTTCTTCATTTCCAAGGTACTTAAGAATCAAGATTGAATACTTTATTGACATATAAACATGACTGATTGGGATTAGTCTAAAACAAAACAGAGAAAAGAAAAAGGCCAAAATAGTGTCTGCAGGACAGGAGGTTAGAATTAGTATGTGACATGTGACAGACATTTCAACACTTTTTTTCCTTTCTCATCACGTTGCAGACTGTAACACACCACTGTTTTTAAAAGTTATTCATCAATGAATTCAGTCTTTATTAATTATTATTATCATTAGTGAGCACCAATACCAAACCAAATGACAAAAATCTAATTATTACTCTTCGACCAAATGATTAAATTGCCATAAATTATATCACAATCCCAAAATTGATTCATTTATTGATAAAAAAAGGGTAATATTAGCTCTATATGAACCATTTTAACTCTCCTTTTACCTGTCAACATGAATAGTTGAACTTCTCTCACTATAAAATTATATAAAAGTATGAAAAGCTCTATGTAAATGAAATGAACATCTTTCAGGTGGACAGATTGATCATTGAGCGTCCAATAATATACCTGACACCAGGAGCCCGACCTAAAGAGAAACACAGGAAGGATCAAACATTATCAAAGGTAATAAACAGTTTCTTTTATGCCGTACTTTAAATTGAATTTTTTAAAAGTATGTTTAGTGACTTTTTGCCTTAATTAGGTTTCAGCCAGAGGAGCAATGACAGAATATACAGCTGCTGCAGCCACGATCAAGGAGGAGCCCTACACACGTATGTATAGAATGAGGATTTAGAGATTTAACAAATCAGTCAGTATGTTTGAGACTGATCATCTCCTTTCATTACAGCGTTAGCAACTCCACAGCGGTCTCTGCAAACAGCCACAAACTTCAAATCAGGCCACGAGCAGCATGATTTCTCTTCTGATGTGCAGGTAAAGCAGATTTGTTGGAAATGTCTGACTATGAAATGAAACCAGTAAAGTTAGTTTTTAGTTATTTACTTCTAATTTTTACCTTACTTTTTTTCCCAGATGGTGACTTAAACACATTAGTGTATTATTTAGTTTTGAAAAGTGCAATGTGAATGGAGATAACATCTTATCTATTCCATCTTTCAGGTGAATAGATCAGTCAGGGATTGTCCAACTACTGGGTCCCTGCCAAGAACTCGACCCCTTCCACCTCCTCGACCCCTGCCAACTTCCCTACTCCTGCCAACCGTAGTCCGACCTAAGAAGAAAGAAAGGAAGGATTCAACATCACCACAGGTTACAGTTTGTTTTAGACTCCATATTAAATGTGAAGTACATTTACACACCTTTGGAACAAACAGAAAGACAACAGGCTTGGTGGCAAAGTCCAAAAAGACAAGTGGTTGAAAACCCTCTTCTGCTGCTCTTCTGAAGTTTTATGTCACTTTTTGTTCCAGATGGTTTCACAAACAGTGTTTTGAAAAGTACAATATAAATGAGTTTAACATCTTAATTTTATTCCATCTTTCAGGTAAATAGATCAGTCAGGTGTCCAACTGTTCCACCCCTGTCACCTCCTCAACCCCTGACACCTACTGCGCCCCCCCTGCCAACAGTAGTCCGACCTAAAAAGACAGAAAGGAAGGATCGAACATTATCACAGGTGACAAACCGTTTGTTTTAGACTCTATTATTATATTTTATGGTATTTGTAAGCATTTATATCCCATGTATGGCTAACAACACTTTCATCTTATTCTCTGTGTGTGCATATGCGTTGCCAAGGTAAAACTAAAATCTGAACTAGAGCTGAAAATTCAGATGAGAGAAGAAAAAATGCAGAAGAAAGCAGCAGAGAGAACCTGTGAGGTACTGCAGCTAAGCTATTTCACTGATTATTAGTTTATTTCATCACTTTGATTAATCATGTCTTTTATATCATATTTTACCTTTAAGAAGAGTAACACAAATATTGATACCATTTAAACACAATTATTTGAATTTTGTGAAGGAATTAGTCATAGAAATGCTTAACAATGTAAACCCCAGCTCAAATATACAGTCTATATGTTGTGCTTACAAGAGAAATCAACTTTTTATTTCTTTTTGTCAGAGTGTCCCAGATTCAACAAGTACCACCACCCAAACCAATTCTGCAGCAGGAAATGTCACAATGAAGAAAGATCCCAAATCATGTAGGTAGTATGGTTTATTCAGTGCAGTGTATCACTAAATAATCAAGAAAATGAAGCATTTACTTTCTTCTTTCTCTTCAGTGTGCGAAACTGCACAGGTCACCGATTTCCCCACCGGCATGAAGGTACAGCAGAGTCTTAATTGACAGTTTTTGCTCACTTGAAACCGTGTTCACACTTTTGCAATTGGTTCATTTGCTGATTGTTCTGAAAAGGGCAGTAAAGCACTTTCCTAGCTTTTCACTGAGTGTTTCACATTTTCAGGTGAAGCAACTGACCCAGATGTTTTCAGCTACAACCCAGGAAGCAGCAGTCCAGCGACCAAAGGAGAAACATGAGGAGGAGCGAAAACTGCCACAGCTGGTAGTTGCTTTGACAGAAACTGCAGCTTGAAGTTGTTGTGCTAAAAGTTATGATTGTATTATTATTAGTTGGATACTTGAACGCTTAATATCTTCCAGGAAAAGCCTTTGTTGCAGAAGGTTTTAACCATCGCAACCAAGGAAACAGCAGTCCAACCAAAGGAGCAAAACAGAGAGGATCAAAAATTATCACTGGTGCCAGACTCAACAAGTGTAACCACTAAACTCAATCCTGCAGTGATAGAAGCCACAAGAAAGGAGGACCCCAAAGCATGTATGTAGTTGTGTTACGGTTTATTCAAGACCCTAAATTGCTAAATAATCAAGATCTATCGTTTTACAGTGTGTGAAACTGCAGAGATCTCTGATTTCTCCACTGTACTGAAGGTAAGCAATTTTGTAATTTGCCATTTTTTTGTGATATTTGCCTCTTCTGTAGTAGTAGAGCAGTTGACCCGGCTTAAAACTTTAAGAACTGAATATTGTTGTACTGCCACCAGGCTATCTAGTGAGTCTTCCCGCATTAGAATATACTTTGATTTAATGGTAATTAACTGCACTTTTGAAAACAATCTGCAAAGGTTAAAATGTTTTTTTAGCTATTTGTGTCAAGATTGTGCTGAGTGTTTATCATTGTACAGGTGAAGCACCTGGCCCAGATGTTTTCAGCTACAACCCAGGAAACAGCAGTCCGACCAAAGGTGAAACACAATGAGGAACAAAAACTAGAGCAGGTATAGTCGTAAACTTGCAAATTGTAAATCTTATGTTCACCTCACCTAGCAGCCAGAGAGTAAACACAATGCTTGATAATAGGATAAGTTTATGTAACTTCCCACTTTTACCTGCCAGGATGTGCCAGTGTCACCACCTGTGCTCTCTTATCTCTGTGTGTGCATGTACTGAACCAAGGCCAAAGAAGAGACATCGAAATCTGGCTCAGAGAAAGTTCGGATGAGGGAAGAAAAAATGAGAAATGTCATCAGAGCAGTGGAGAGAGCCTGCGAGGTACTGCACCGATGTTTTTGACATTAATCATATTCTTCATAGCAAGTAAAATGATTTGCATTCTGTTAACAAATTTGTGTTAAAAAATGTTGGACAATGAGAAACCAGCTGGAAAAGTCTTAAAAATGACTCAAATATCATGAACTTTCCACCTTTTTGACAGAGTGTCCCAGATGTAACAAGTACCACCACCAACACCAATTCCTCAGCAGCAGATGCCATAACAAAAGAGGATCCCAAATCATGTATGTAGTATGATTTATTCAACACAGCAACTTGCTAAATAATCAATAAAAATGGAGCATTTATTGTCTTCTTTCTCTTCAGTGTGTGAAACTGCACAGGTCTCCGACTTACCCACTGGCATGAAGGTACAGCAGACTCTGTTTCCAGTGTTGTGTGCACATTGTCGCAGTTGGGTTTTTTTGCTGATTGTTTGGAAAGGCAAAGGGTTTTGGTCTTTTCATGGGTGTTTAATATTTTACAGGTGAAGCAACTGGCTCTGATGTTTGCAGCTACAAACCAGGAAAGAGCAGTGCAGCAACCAAAGCAGAAGCACCAGGAGGAACAAATACTGCCCCAAGTGGTACAGTAGATGATTTGACAGACACTTAAAGTTTTGCTTACTGATTTGAAAAGTGCTGTGCTAACAGTTATGATGACATTATTATTAATTGGTTGAATACTTGAATGCTTGATATCTTTCAGTCGAAGCCTTTGGCCCAGACGTATTTCGCCACCACTACCAAAGAAACAGCAGTCACACCAAAGGAGCAAGACAGATAGGATCAAAAACTGTCGCTGGTAAAGGACTAGTTCCTTTTTTTAGTCATAACTATTAATCCTACAGATATTCATGATCTCTAGGAAAGGAATCCTACAACATTAATCATGCTTTGAAGATTCTCCAGATGTGCTGCTTTGCACTGTTCTACATCACTGTAAATTGAATAGATTTGGGTTTTTAGGCTGTTGGTTTAACAAAACAATAAATTTGAAGACATCACAAGACAAAACAATTAATAGATTAATTGTAAAACTATGAAAAGAATCCTCAGCTTCAATCCTAGAAGATGTAACAACATAGGCCCAAGAAATTCATGTATCGCAAATATCCATGTACAACTGAATTGAAATGAAAATAAACCCCTAAAAAAACTTAATTCATTTTTCCAATGCAGGGATTCCTCCTGTAGTGTCTCTACTAGCAATATGAAGAGTTTTCCTTTGCTCGGAGATATAATTGAGATGAAATACTACATATGTTCTCAAATGCTTCGTGTATTATAAACCTTGCACCTGTCTCTAACAAAAGGTGCCAGACTCAACAAATGCCACCACCAAGGCAGAAGCCACAACAAAGGAGGACCCCAAAGCATGTATGTAGTTGTGTTACAGTTTATTCAAGACAAGAAATTGCTAAATAATAAAGAAAATTGAGGAAATGTGATTGACAGTGACTATCCTCTTTTTTTTTTTTTTTTTTTTTTACAGTGTGTGAAACTGCAGAGCTCTATGATTTCTCCACTGGACTGAAGGTACAGCAGATATTTAACTATCTTATTCATTAAGTATTTATTCAATAACTGTTTGATCAAGCTCACGGTGAGGGTTTCACATTTTTCAGGTGAAGCAACTGGCCTGGATGTTTTCAACTACAAACCAGGAAACAGCAGAGAAACTTAAGGAGAAGCACCAGGAGGAACGTAAACCGGCACAGGTATAGTAGACCCTCTTTGAATCTTATTTTTCACCTCACTTAGATGCAAGAAAGTACAAAAACATGAAATATGATGTTATGTTTAGGGCATAGTTTAGTTAGTATGTCTGGCTATATGTATCTTGTCAGATGTTGCCTGTTGGTTGGTAAGATAACACTAGGGGAGGGTTGCAGGGGCGTTTAAGGTGGTTACTATGTCGTGGCTACAGGCTATATACAGTATATATATATAAGTGATACTTGGGTACTCATTGTCTTTCAGATGAAGCTATTAGGCCAAAAGCTTTCAGCTACCACAACCCAGGAAACAGCAAAGCAGAAAGACTGGGTCAATCAAAAACTATCACAGGTATAATATCATTGCTACTATTGTATTCTTCATTTTAAAAACATTTTTATCGTAGTACTAAGCTGCAGGAGACAACGATTTGAAAAACATTTTAAATTTAAAATATGTGAATCACAAGAAGTCTACCTACAAGTTAGTTCATTATACATTTTGTGGTTTATAATGTAAGAATGAGCTGATTTATCACTGCTGTTTGCTGATTTTCCATTGTGGCTATTAAACTGTTGACCCATTAACAGAAATCCAAATTCAGTCTTTAACATTAGACAAGTCGTATATAGGTCAGTCTTTCTAGTTGAATAACAATACGAGTGTCCAGGTAGCTGAATTATTACAGTGCATGCCAAATAACTGCATTGTCCCTGGTTTTACCCCAACTTGGGACCTTTGTTGCATGTCATACCTTGTTTCCTGTTTGCTTCTCTACTATTGAATCACCATTAAAGGCCAAAAAACACACAAAAATAACAAAAAAAACAACAAAAAACCCAATACTGCTGTGCTGTTGTGCATATGGTTGTATGAGTGCCTGCACATACAGTACGTACTTAAAAACCTTTTTTTTGTGTGTAAACTCATTCAAGGTAAGCCAAGACAGAATCCCAGCTGACGTAAAGCACAAGGTTGAGATGCGGGAACGAAATGTGGCTGAGGGCCGATCATCTGTGAAAGCCTGTAAAGTAAGTTTGTGAACTATTAGCATTTTTATTTTATTCTTTTCTCAATAAGGGTTTGATACCAAAACACTGTCCATCAGCCTTCACAGGGCAGCTTGGACCGCAGAACGTTGGAGAGCGATGGCGTACTCTCGGAAATCAATTCAAAATCATCCAAAATGGAGAAAATTCAACAGAAAAGGGAAAAACCATCTCCTATTAGTAAGTCCATACACTTATTGGTCATTAGATTTAAATTGTTTGCATTTCACTTATAACTGTAATCTACAGACACTGATGAACTAACAAAATACTTATTTGTACCCCACAGATTTTGAGTGGATTACCAAGTTTGAAGGTGCGTGTTAAAGAAGTGCTGTCTATACAAGAAAAGGAATTATTCAAATTTAGAAGAGGATAGATGATCTTTTTAAAGCTCAATGTCTTGTTTATTTGTGTGTGTTATCTTTCTACTACTTGCTCTGTTTCCTCTTAACTCTAGTGGATGTAAAGCTGGATCCAACCACTGCACACCAATGCCTTGTGTCTGCTGATGGGAAGAAAGTGACAGATGAACGAGGGAACCAAAAAGTGGCCAAGGGTCCGGAGAGGTTTGTTTTATTTGGCAGTGTCTTGGGCCTGAACAGGTTGACTACTGGGAAGTCATACTGGGAGGTGGAGGTCAGCAACAAGACCGCGTGGGATCTGGGTGTAGCAAGAGGTGATGCAAATCGCAAGGGTAAACTCTTGCTGAACCCTGATGATGGTTACTGGGCTATTGTACATTTTGAGAACAAAGAGTACGCAGCCCTGACAGCTCCACCTGTTCACCTCTCACTTAAAGAAAAACTACAAAAGGTCGGGGTCTTTGTGGACTACGAGGACGGTCTTGTATCTTTCTATAACGTGACGGCTAAATCTCACATCTACTCCTTTACACAGTGTTCGTTCACCGGAGAGATCTGCCCATATTTCAGTTTGCATATTGGTGAAAGGACTGATCCACTGGTTATCTCAACTGTAAAACACCAGTAATTATGTACAGCATAAGATTACAAGGGTGTGTGTGCTGACATTTTATGTGGCACTTTACAGATGTTATATAACAACTGCAAAGCTTTGAAAGTCCAATATTCCTTTTTTGGAACAACAAACATGTATGTTCATCATTGACGTGCTTACTTATAAAAAAGTGTTTTACTGTAAATGTTACTGTAGCTTTTTGTTAAATGGGACTTCTTACTTTTTGTCAATTCTGTTCATTTTTTTTTACTGTCATAATGTTGGATTTCTATGTTAAACATAGTCAAAGCTCCAAAATGTGTGAAAACATATAAAATGCTCCCAGGAAGTCAAAAGGGTTTTTTTGGTTTTATTTCCAGGAATTCAAAAGTCAGGGTTTTACCTTTACTTCCTCATTCTGATGATGTCAGATCTTTCATGCACGTTCACATGCGGATGTCTGTTCTGTAGCCTTTGATGTTAAAGTTGCTCCATGTGTTGTTTGCGTCTTGAAGTGTTTTTAAATGTTTTGATGTGCATTTCTTCCAATCATCAGTTTCTCATAAAATTTAGAGGTCCCCCTCTGTGGAATTCACCAAGTACAACTTTCAGTCTTCTTTAATAACTTTCAAAACACATAAGGAATATATAAATATATATATTTGTGTGACTGGGTATGTATTTTTTCTCTTGTACATTTGTCCATTTGTACAATAAATATACAATAATAAATGTCTTGATTTGTCTTTTCTTTTTTTCTCCCTTTCTGCAATACATGTTTTTTTTGGTCTATTTTGTTATTTGTTTTTATGACCATGTTTTTTCCTCTCCCGCACAATTAACATGTTGTTAACTAATATTGAACTTCTATGCAAATAAACTAAGTAAACGTACTACTTTTTATACGTCATACAATACGTCTTTCCGACACAATTAATTGTTCTTACGTTTTTTTCAACTGAGCCAGACAGATTATTGCTTAAGGACACCACAGTATCTGATAATATGGGGCATAAAGGATTGTTTTAGGTGAAACGAAACTGAAACCGTGGAGAGTTAATAGAAAGGAGGAGACATAGTAAATGAAAGACAGATCAGTCAGAGGATCATCAGGATTACGGAGCGTCAGGTAGACATAGGTAAGCTGATTTTGATGATTTTTTTTAAAACTTTAAAGCTCTTTATTTTTTCTTGCTAGAAATATGAGGAAACATAAACAAATGATGACACAGATTAAAACTTTAATTTCCTGTTTGGCAAAAATATAATTGAAGGAAATACTCTTAAAACCGTTTCAACGGGAAATGATAGGTATAGATTTGTGTACGTGTTTAAACGTTAGGCTATAAGAGGTCATGTTTATACATACACAGTAGGCTATGTTATGTCAAAAACAGCGCATGCATATTTTGATATAAGGATACTGCTTGACAGGAGTAAATGCAAATAAAGGTACACCACAAGTTTCGAGGCGTGTACCAAAATACGTGCAACACAGTGGAGTGTGTGTAAAATATAAACATCTTTTTTTTTCTCAATAGACTGTAAACAAAAATGTTATCGTCTTTCTTCTACTGTCACAGTGAAGTATCTCGCAATCTAGTAAATCAAGTTTGCGATGTTGAAATGTATTTTTAGGTCCAGTTACTACGAGATTGTAGCCTACGTATGTAAATATTTATTTTTGTCTGTTGTCTGAATGAAGCCTTTTGTTTATCTAGTAAATCAAGTAAATCAAGATTGCGATGATCCAATTTTTAGATCTGATGACTGCGTGTTTTACAACGCCAATATTAAATCACACAATGGTGACGACAAACAAGCTCTCTCCCATGTCATTGTGTTTTACAATGTGCTCTTTTACTCTTACTGCTGATAACAGCGCTATATAAATGAAGTTTATGATTGTTATCACCACTATCTTTCTATGTAATCATTCTTACAGGTTTGCATTGTATATTTTCTGCTTACCTGTCCTGCTTCTGTGGTCTTTCTCTTGTATCTAGACATAATCCTAGATATTCCTGGGGATTCCTGGAATCAAAAAAATGTTGATATGATCTTATCCATGTTTTCGTTCAAAGCAGCAGGGACTACTGTAGTAGACACTGCGCAGTACACTCAGTACCACCAGAGGGCGACAAATGAGTGTTTAATCTCTGTCCTGTACCTTCAAACTGCAAACAGCACAGTCTGACACCACTACAAAACATCACTGAAATCAATAATGGATTTGAGAAAATGCAGTAAAATATCAGCTTACAGTAATTATAACAAATCTAATAGGTGTTGGTCGACTTATTTCATATCTTATTATGAGTAAAGCCTTGAGACAAGAGAGAGGCAGAAAGAACAGTTCAGTATCAATTGCTCAGAGCCAAGCCTGATGTGGACAGTACTACCACATGTTTGTTTTTAGGTTTAAAACAAGGAAAAATAACACTATAAATCACTGTAAGACTATGCCTTATGTCACTGTTGTTTCAAGGTTAAGTGCATTGTTGTGAACACATTGAGGAGCAGTCAACGTTGCTCCTACAAATGCCTCCTCACACTCAACAAAACTATACTTTTGTCTTTTACAGATACTTAACACTTCAGACATGAGCTTTCAGGTATGTCACTGTGGTTGGTCAAAAACGACCACTTACCAGGGCCTGAGAATTCACCAGGGAAAGAAGGGATGCACACCGAAGGGAATGAGCATCCCTGAGTATGATCAGTTCATGTTTAACACATACAAACCTGCACTTACCTACTCAGGACTTTCAATCAAAGCTGGTAAGTATAGTTTACCTGACTCTGTTTTATGTTCTAATTCATCACATGGCGTCATTAATTAACCTCTCCAAAAACAGAAAAAAACCCAACTATATTTCCCTACAGATGTCAACTTCAGCACACAAGTACATTTATACAATGAAACAGTGTTACAGCACAGCTGCATTTAGTGTTCAGGAAGTCATACCAACAAATGTCAGTGTGACATTTAAGCTTGCCAAAACAATTTTCTATGCTTCTTTTGTAGCATAATTAACAAGATACTGTATGTCACTAATGGCATAATGTAAGTACTTTGTAAAGCTACATGCAGAGGATCAAGTGTATTCTGGAAAAAGGTCAAACTTACTTCTATATCATAATGAATAATGTCTTCATCAGGGGGCCAAGCAAGAATAGTATGACACAAACACAGTTTAAGTAATCTTACAATATTCTATAAAATACATAGCATCCTACAGTATATGACAATTATCATCACGTCCATATAAATCACCTGTGTGACCATCTCAGCTGGTTTTCTATGTTATAGCACCCTCTTCAGGTTACATTGAGTTATATAGTTATATAGGACCATCTTTGGTCCATCTTTGGATCATATCAAGCAGCATCACTCCAGCTTGAAATAAACAAAACATTAATACATTTAATTTTTAACAAATAACAGAACTATTTGATAGCATAGTTCTCTGAATTTGCTTAACAACGCACTGTCTCGACTCATTGAGTTGTATCAGTCTAGTCTAAAAAACATACTGTTTGTATGTTTTTTAGACATACATTACAACGTTTTGTGAGGAAACATCTCAAATCCAGCTCTTCATTAGGATGACGTGGTGATAATGTGTTCAGTTTACTACAATGCCTCTGAAGTGCAGACTGGATATTGTATGGATGTGTTTAAAAAAATACTTTGCTACAGGAGAAGTTAGATCTCCTAATGGAGCATTTCTGGACTTTCAAACAGACACAAGAGACTTCCCCAAAGAGACGTTCTTACCGCGCCTGGCGATTGACCAAGGCAGGATGGAAAGCACTCTAAGGGAGATTACAATGGAGAGCGAATCATCCATCTTTAAAAATCAGTTGCAAGAATCTCATCAAAAGAACAGTGGACCAATTAAGGAGGAGGTATTTCATTGTCTTGGATATCTTCGACCATCTTTCAAAATGTATGAAAAAAGATCTACTTACAGTAGATTGTTGCAATGTCAAGTGATACCTTTCAAATCTTGTCTCCCATCTCTCTCTGACAGTGGGTGCCAATGTCACCAGACCTCACCACCCAAATAGACAGAGACGCTGCAGACGCTGCAGTAATAGGGATGTTCACATCATGTATGCATTATGATTTTAGTTTCTTAATAAAACACTTGAAATAACACTACAAAAATGAAGCAGCTATGTCTGATGGTGACATATCTTTTCTCTGCAGTATGGGGGGCTCAGCAGCGCTCTCTTCAAACGGCCCAAAACTCGGACAACACTCATCCAGCACATGATTTCCCCACTGGTTGGCAGGTATGTGTCAGCTGAAATTACTTACTGTAATCCAGATGCAAACTTTTAAAAATTCTCCCTTTTATTTTTTGTAACCCTGTTGCTTTTCTATTTTCATCATACTTAATGAATTTGGGACAAAATATACAATTTTATTTGATACAAAACTATTTAAGGGTAATAACAAAGTTGTAGGATAAGTTCTTGTAACGTGGTTGAAAGTGTCATGGAAATATTGAGAGATCAGGAAAAAGTGGGCATCCATCACTCTCACTTGAGTGAGATCCATCAAATCTTATGTTCCACTTTTCCCTGACAGCCCTTCTCGATGCCAATGTCACAAAATCTCAGCACCCAAATGAACCCTGCAGCTACAGATGCCTCAGTAAAGGAGATGAACAAACCATGTATGCTCTGTAATTATTAAATATAAATTATTTCATACAAGTGAATAACATACAGGAGGGGCAGTAGCTGTGTTTGAAAGTGACCGTTGTTTTCCTCTACAGTCTTTGAAACTCAACAACACTCTGATAAAACTGCTGCCAACTTGGACAAAACTCATCAAATGTCTGATTTCACCAGCACAGCACAGGTACGTTTCTTACTTGTCTGAACTTTCTGTTGTGGAAAAAAAAACAGTTTCACCTTAATTCACTTCTCCCAGATGCAGTCTTTGTTTACCTCCTTAATAGATCACGTTTTTTTGTTCATTTTTATAACTCAGTTGTCTCAAGCACTACCTCTCTCATGCATAATCTGGGGAAAAAATAGAGAATTTGATACTGTGTAACGTATTGTTGCTCAGTGAAACCAATTAAATCTAACCTTACACTTCTCTTTGTCAGCCTCTCTTGATGACAGTCTCACAGGACCACAGCACCCAGATGAATCCTGCAGAAGCCACCTTTAAGGAGACAAACAAAACACGTATGTCCTGTAATTGCAATTGTTTCATAACAGGAAGAGAACAAGACTAATACAGAGAAAAACAAATCTAAGTAACTCTGTTTAATGTGGACTTCCGGTGTAGCGACTGATGGAGTAGGACGTGCCTCTCTGAGCTCCTGCAGCAACTTTCGCAAATTCTATCTTAGGCACCCTTTTGTATCTTTTTCCCGTCTTTTTTCGGTGTGTGTTTCCCCCACCACCATAATCTCAACTCAACGCCGACTTCTTTTCGACCAAAATGCCTCCAAAAGCCAAACCAGCTACACAACCACCGCGGCCTACCCCGCCCGCTGCAACCCCGCCTCGTGGTGGCTCACCCTCCTGCTCAAACGCAGCCGCGGGTGGCGGGGACACCCCCCCCCCTCGCCCCGACTTTAAGGCCGAGCTGCTCTCGTCACTCCGCGTTGAGATGGCGGCTATTTTCAAAACCGAGCTTCAAGCGGCCTTGACCGAGAATTTGTCGAACATCAAGATTGAGCTACGGGCAGTGAAGTCGGAGTTATCTGACAGTATTACAAACATCCAGTCTGAAGTGTGCGCTCTGAAGGGCACCGTTGGAGAAATGGAAACATCGCTTTCCTCCTGCACTGACGACATCGCTACCTTACAAGCTAAAGTGGAGCATCTGTCAACAGAGCTGACAAGATTGGACAATAAATGCGAGGATTTGGAGGCGAGATCTCGGCGCAATAATATACGGTTGGTGGGAATACCTGAGGATTTTTCCACCTCTTCTACTGCTATGGCTATTTCCTCTCTGCTCAAAGAGGCACTGAAGCTCGAGAAGGAGCCTCTCGTTGACCGCGCTCATCGCACTCTCCAGCCGAAGCCGAAACCTGGTGAGCGCCCCCGCCCCATAGTTGCTCGTCTACACTATCATGTGGACTGTGTAGACATACTGCGCCGAGCCAGGGCTCAGCAGCGGATCAAGATTGGAGACATGAGCTTCTCTATCTTCCCCGACTATACTCCGAGGACGGCTCGTGCCCGAGCCGCCTTTAATGATGTCCGGCGCCAGCTCCGTGAGGTACCAGGGATACGTTTTGGCCTGCTCTACCCGGCGCGCCTCCGGGTTACACACAACGGTGCAGAGAAGGAGTTTAAATCACCAGAAGAAGCCAGTGCATTCATCAGGTCGCTGGACGCGTAAGGGAAAAAAGATAACATACACAACACTGATGTAGTGAGTGACTCTTCACAATTAATATTGACAGTAACTATTTTTTCAATTCGTATGGACGTGTTTCACGTCTTCACGGGCTGTGTCCCGTTTTCTTTTTTTTTTCCCTCTTTCTTTTCTCACTCGTCAGTGGTTTTCAGTTTAACTTGGACTTGATTAGTGCCTTGTTTACCAAATGTTGCTAGGTTTTGCAGGAGCTCAAACCGAAGCCTGACTGTTACTATTAGTCTCAAAGCCGTAAGCATTTGTTTTAGGGATCCAACTCCTTGTGGAGTTAGCACTGGGTTCTCCATCGTTTGGGGATGGGGTCATGGTAAGTGCTATGGGGTGGGTGGTTGGGTGGGGGGTGGGGGCTGTGTTCTACAAGTGTTTTTTGTGTCTTTTTTTTTTTTTTTTTTTTTTTTTTTTTTTTTTTCTTCTCTTTTTTCTCTTCTCTCTTTCTCCCTTTTTTGTTCCTCTTGGGGGGTCCACATTCAGTTTATTTCTATGTCTAAGAACTTAAAAAATGGCCTCAAATCCTAGTACTTCTGCTATCGCACATAATGGCTCTTCTGTGAGATTTTTGAGCTGGAATATTAAAGGCATGGGGAGTCCAATTAAGAGATCTAGGATACTTGCACATTTGAAACGTCTTAAAGCTGATCTAGTGTTTCTACAGGAAACCCACATGCGCACCAAAGACCAGGTCAGACTTAAATGTCCTTGGGTTTCTGAGGTATTTCACTCAAATTTCAATTCTAAAGCCAGGGGGGTTGCTATTTTAATTGGTAAGTCAATTCAGTTCTCAGCTTCTAAGGTTATTTCAGACAAAAATGGCAGATACTTAATTGTTTCAGGTACATTGTTCCATGTTCCCATTTTATTAGTTAACATATATGCCCCCAATTTCGATGACCCGCATTTTATGAATAAGCTTTTTGAATGTCTTCCCTCATTGAACAACAATGTCCTTATAATTGGAGGGGACATGAATTGCGTAATCAATCCCAATTTAGATCGCTCTAACCCGCGAACTCTGACCCCATCATTAATGTCGAGGTCTCTTTCTGATTTCATGTCCAAAAATGGTTGCATTGATCCTTGGAGATTTTACAACCCTAACACCAAGGAATATTCCTTCTTTTCAAAGATGCATCAGTCTTTCTCTCGGATTGATTATTATTTTATTGATTCTAAACTAATTCCCAATGTACTTACTGTTAATTACCACCCTATTGTTATTTCTGACCATGCCCCTCTTTCTTTAGACATTCAGTTTTCATCACAACCCCGGTACCCAACACCTTGGAGGTTCAATACATTACTTCTTTCAGATGATAAGTTTAATAAATTAATTGCAGCTAAAATTGATGATTTTATCGCTATAAATAAAAATGACACGGACCCAGTCTCATGCTCACTGCTCTGGGAATCGTTAAAAGCATACCTACGGGGACAAATAATCTCGTACTCTGCCCATTTGAACAAGTCCCGTAAAGCCAAATTGCAAGAACTCTCTATTAATATCACTAAATTAGACCAACAACTTGCTACCTGCCCCTCTCCCAGTTTACTTAAACTACGTGTTGAGCTGCAGACTGAATTTGATTTTATCACCACTAATGATGCAGAGCGACTTCTCTTACGATCACGTGCCACATATTATGAACATGGTGATAAGGCAAGCCGGCTTCTGGCTCATCAGCTACGTCGCCAGGCAGCCTCACGTATGATTCCCCAGGTAAAAGATTCTTCAGGCATATTGCATAGAGATCCCACCACCATTAATTCTGTTTTTCACTCATTCTATTCCTCTTTATATAAGTCTGAATCTCCACCCGACACTACTGAAATGAACTCGTTCCTAGATAACCTCAATTTCCCTGTGATAAACCCAGATTCTGCTGAAGAACTTGACTCGCCGTTAACGGTAGAAGAAATTATTCTTGCTATGAGAAACATGCAAAATAACAAAGCTCCTGGCCCGGACGGATTCCCAGTTGAGTTTTTAAAAAAATTTCAGGATAAACTGTCCCCATTACTGCATGCTGTATATAAGGAATCGCTACAACATGGTACTCTCCCTCCTACTTTAAGACAAGCCTCTGTAAGTCTCCTCTTAAAAAAAGATAAGGATCCGGTTCTCTGCAGCTCCTACAGACCTCTCTCTTTAATAAATGTGGATGCTAAGATCCTTGCGAAAGCTTTGGCCTATCGCCTAGAAAATATTGTACCAACTATTGTTTCACCTGAGCAGACCGGATTTGTTAAGGGGCGGCAGCTGTTCTTTAATGTCCGTACTCTCCTAAATATTATCTACTCTAAAACTAACACAGCAACACCTGAAGTAGTGATCTCGGTTGACGCTGAAAAAGCATTCGACAGGGTTGAATGGGACTATTTATTCACTGTACTAAAGAAGTTTGGGCTGGGAAATGTGTTCATTTCGTGGATACGTCTCCTCTATACATCTCCACAAGCTAGTATCTCCACCAATAACATTCAATCCAGTTTTTTCACTCTTGCCCGTGGCACCAGGCAGGGGTGTCCTCTATCTCCCCTACTGTTTGCACTAGCTATAGAGCCCTTGTCAATCTTTCTGAGGTCCTCTTCTATTTTTACTGGAATCTCACGATTGGGCACAGAATTTAAATTGTCTCTTTATGCTGATGATTTATTGCTGTATGTCTCGGATCCTGTTCTTTCCATTCCAACAATTTTATCTACTTTTCAGAGATTTGGATCATTTTCAGGCTACAAAGTAAATATCTCTAAAACTGAATGCTACCCTGTCAATGCTTCAGCATCACAGCTCAAACAGTCTGATATTCCTTTTAAATTTAGCCTGTCTGGCTTTAAGTATCTAGGGATCAATGTAACCAGAACGCTAAACTCTCTTTTTTCTGCTAATTTCCTGCCTTTGATGTCTAAAATTAAATCTGACCTTCAAAGATGGGGAAGCTTACCTCTCTCACTAATCGGAAGAATTAATGCAGTCAAAATGAACGTTTTGCCCAAATTTCTATTTTTGTTTCACTGTCTCCCACTTTTCCTCCCAAAGCAGTTCTTTAAGACAATTGATCAAGCTATTTCTCATTTCCTATGGTGTGGAAAGGCACCCAGGATCCGCAAATCCACACTTCAGAGATGTAAATTCAATGGTGGATTGTCACTTCCAAATTTTCAACTGTATTATTGGGCAGCACATATCCACAAGATTTCATTTTGGTTCAAATCAGTGGATCTGCCATGGTGTAATCTGGAGGCTCAGTCATGTGTTTCATCCTCCCTAACTGCTTTGCTTACCTCTTCTATTCCATCCAACCCCTCTGGCTTTACAAATAACCAAGTGGTTCGCTCCACACTTAAAATTTGGTATCAATTCAGAAGGCACTTCAAATTTAAGTCAGCATCTATCTTGGCTCCTTTATTGAGAAATCATTTATTTAAACCTGCATTTACAGATTCAACCTTTTTTGCATGGCATAATAAGGGCCTGAAATGTTTTAAAGACCTTTACAAGGATGGTATTTTTCGCAGCTTTTCGGATCTCTCAGGAGAATTTCATCTCCCACCCTCTCATCTCTTTCGTTACTTTCAAGTTAGACACTGTGCTAATGTTTTGTTTCCAGTTTTTCCCTCTTTACCACCAAGTCTACAGTGGGAGGAGCTTCTAACCCACGATCCACTTCAGAAGTCACTCATCTCTAAAGTTTATAATGAAATTCTGTCTTTTGATTGCTCACCAGTTACCAAAGTCAAGACTAATTGGGAACAAGAACTGGGTCTACATCTGGGAGATGACTGGTGGGACACTGCTCTTAAGAATATTTACACTAGCTCAGCCTGCGCTCGTCTCACACTTATACAGTTTAAAGTATTGTTTAGAGTCCATTATTCCAAAACTCGACTGTCACAAATCTATCCCAGTACCACCGACAATTGCGACAAGTGCCATGCTTCGTCTTGCAACTTAACTCATATGTTTTACTCTTGTTCGTCACTTTCACGTTTCTGGCGGAATTATTTCGATACCATGTCAAAAATATTTTCAATGACCATAAAAGTCTCTCCCCATGTCGCCATATTCGGGCTCCCAGAAGACCACAACCGGTTTACCTCTAACCAATTAGATATTTTAGCCTTTACTTCCTTACTGGCAAGACGTCAGCTTCTTCTTCACTGGAAGTCAACTAAAGCTCCATCTAGCACTCAGTGGCTCAATGACACCATGTCTTTTCTAAAGCTGGAGAAGATCAGATATTCAGTGAAAGGTAACTCTGATAAATTTTATAACAAGTGGCTCCCCTTTATAACATTCTTTCGCTCCCTTCAGGCTATGCCTCCTGATTGATGGACCCCAACCTCCTTTCTTTCTTTCTCTTTCTTCTTATCTTTATCATTATTATTATTTATTTGTTTATTTTTATTTTTATATATTTTATTTATTTATTTATTTTTTCTCTCCTGTCTTTTGGCTTCCCTTGTATTTTTGTTTACACCCTGTAGCTTAAACACTTATTCACTCATCACTTACAAGAATCCTCGGTTATTTATTTATTATTATTATTATTATTTTATTTTTTTTTTATCTGTACATTGTTTGTTTGTCGCCCGACCATGTTCCTGTTGGGCCACAAATACAAAATAGGAAAACCTCCTAGGAGGCAGACTGTATGTCTTGCTCTTCATTCTTCATGATGCACAGTATTTCTATTGTATCAATATGTTTACATTTTCAATTGTGATGCAGATGTGTTGTGATACTCAATGTAATTATAACATTGGTTTCTGTTCGAATTGTGCCTTACCTCCTAATAAAAATATTAACCAAAAAAAAAAAAACTCTGTTTAATGTGCTTTCTCTACAGTTTTTGAGAGCCCACAGCACTCCCATCAAAGTGCCAACGGCTTGGACAAAGCTCGTGGAACAATTCATTTCTCCAATGATTCACAGGTATAACAGTGTTGATTTTCTATTTCCCTAATGCTTTATCAATTTGGGACAAAATAGAGAATGTTATTTAATACAAAACTATTTAAGGGTAATAACAAAGTTGTAACGTGGTTGAAAGTGTCATGGAAACACTGAGAGATCAGGAAAAGTGAGCAAAGTTTCAATGAGTAAGATCCATTAAATCTTCTCTTCCACTTTTCCCTGACAGCCCGTCTCGATGCCAATGTCACAACATCTCAGCACCCAAATGAACCCTGCAGCTACAGATGTCTCAGTAAAGGAGATGAACAAACCATGTATGCTATGTAATAGTTACATATTTATTTCACACAAGTGAATAACATACAGGAGGGCGCTGGCGCAGGTATTTTTGAAAGTGACCTTTGTCTTTCTCTACAGTCACTGAAACTCCACAACGCTCTGATAAAACTGCCGCCAACTTGGACAAAGGTCATCAAATGTCTGATTTCTCCACCAGTGCAAAGGTACATTTTTGACTTGTCTGAGCTTCCTGCTGTGGAGAAAAACTTCAAGTTAAATCACTTCACCCAGATGTTTTCTATTTTTACATCGAGAATATGATTCTGTGTAACGTATTGTTGCTCACTAAAACCAATGAAATCTAACCTTCCCCTTTTCTTTGACAGTCTCTCTCAATGCCAGTCTCACAGGACTACAGCACCCAAAAGAATCCTGCAGAAGCCACCTTTAAGGAGACAAACAAATCACGTATGTTTCTGTAATTGTAATTGTTTCATAACAGGAAGAGAACAAGACTAATACAGAGAAAATCTAATTGGTTATGTTTAATGTGCTTTCTCTACAGTTTTTAAGACCCCAGAACGCTCTCATCAAAGTGCCGACAGCTCGGACAAAGCTCGTCGAGCGCTTGATTTCTCCACTGTTGCACCGCAGATACAGCAGAGTCCTCATTTGTTTGGCGGTCAGGCTGTGAAGCAAAACCAGCTTCATCCTGTGAGTCACATTTTAGACTATATTAATCCACCTGTATACACTTTCAGGTTCATCATTACATTATCATTTGGTCCAACTTTAAATGAGTGCTTTCACCCTTTAGGTGGACCAAATTATCAAGGAGCTACCAACAACGAAAGCTCAGGGAACAGCAGTACAACCAAAGGAGAAAGAAAAAGAAAAAGAAAAGGAGGCTCAAAAACGACTAAAGGTACCTCCAACTATACAGTATTGTGTTTAGCCATGCTAGGGATGGCAGTGTTGCCAGTAGTCTGTCCAATACTTTAGTTTATAACTAAGCAGCAACTACCACGGCTTGAGGCTGAAGGTTGCAAACATTCCTTAAAATGCAATACCACCAACAGACACTAGAGGCTGATGCCAATTGACTCCCATTCAAAAATGGTCAACTTCTCTAGAAATACTAAATTGAAATATTTTTTTTCAATGAGTCAGTATGGTCTCAGTCACTGAACTGAAACTGGCTCTCAGGTATCAACACACGTCATTACGTCCGTCTTTTATACAGTCTATGATTATGAGCAAATACCTTCAAAACTAATGACACTCCGGTCAGCCTCAGCTGTACTTTGAGATTATGATCCTGTTATTATATCTGAAAACTCACATTAAAAAAATGTGCATGTTAGCATACTAACACTGTGCCAAAGTACAGCTTGACAGAACTGTTAGCATGGATGTAGACTCTTCCTGTTTGACTCTACCTTGTAATTAAATACTTTTTAACACCTATCTTATGCTGTTATGGACGTCGCTCCCTATTTATTTTGGCATGTAAGTTATCACTACAATGTGTGCATACTAATGTCCCTTTTGTCTTAATTCAAGGTAAAACAAGACAAAACCAGAGCTGACTTACAGCAGAAAGTTCAGATGAGAGAGCAAAAGGTGGCTGAAGTCAGATCGTCTATGAAAGCCTGCACGGTAAGCTGCAGCAGAGATTTAGACCATTTGATATTGGATTTGATTGATATTTCTTTAACATCTTTATTATCCATCACTCGTTTCAGGGCAGCTTGGATGCTGAGTGGCTGGAGATTAACAATGTGTTCTTAGAGGTGATGAGAGCTGTGGAGGATACTAGGCAGAAAGCCCTTCAACCTCTGGAGGAGAGGTTGGTCTTGTGTAGAGCAGTAATGGTGATAACACTTCAGTAGGAGCTCCAGAGTTAAAGGTCATCAATGCATTGTAATGTATGCAGTTGTTGTAAAACTAACGTACTGTTTGTTATTTTTAGGAGGATGAGAGTAAAGAAAGAAGCTCAAGATTTGGTCAAGAATCTGCAAAGAGAAATTGATGAGCTCAAAAAGACGATCGATGAGTTGGGTAAAAACCCAAACTTGCAGGTGAGCCCTGAAGATCTGATATTATGCTTCTACTGTACAAAATATTACTGACGATACAGATTAAGATTTGTAAGGTTAGAGATATCATCATTAATGCCATGTATTTTTCCACTTATTTTGTATTGTACATTCACATTGTGATATTTCTCACACACAGGTTTCTGCTCTAACATGTCTGGATGAGTATATAGATTGGAAACATTTAACTGTGGACACTTCTTACTCCTTCGGTACCCTGAGAACTACAACTTCGGCCATGATGGAACAAATTCACCAGAGACTAGAAAACCTCTCCTCTGTTGGTGAGTACCAAGTTATCAAGGTTTTTATTTAACTTAATCAAAGTTTGCCTCCAAATTATTGTTGTGAATTGTCATTTACTTTAATATAATGTATCTTCCTACAGAACTAAAGAGGATCCCTACATTTGCAGGTGTGTGTCTTAAAACTGTTCTAACTTTTGATCTTAAATAGATAAATACACATTTTTGTTTCTTTCAAACCTGTCTCAATCTGATCTCTTTATCATGGCAGGTTGTATAGATTTTCACTTAACATGTCCAACATTTATAGCTGCAAAATGTTTAGGCTAAAATCAATTCATTTCAATGTAATCACTGTGATTCACCTCCAAAATTAAATCTAACATAGAATTTCATCTTGACAAAGTCGACAAAAAATATATATGTAAAATAATGAATAAACTGTGCAAATAAATTACATTTCTTGAATAAAATGTGTTAGCTAATTGTCTAGTAAGCGACTGAAGGGACTAACTGTGAGCTAGTTACTCTGATGCTTTTTTCTGTGCCTCTTTCTGTTGTGAATGAACTATTCTGCAGAAAGCAAGCCAGTTATCTTATTATACGTTATTCTATGCAATTACATTTTGATGTTGGTGCATTTATGATGCAATATTCCTATTTTTTGCAACAGTAAAATGACACCAAATCATCAATATTGCACCCTCAGAACCTCAATGAAAATCTCTCATTTTCTGCACTAGTTGATCCGTAGTTTAACTTTACTGAGGGCTTCTTTATATCTGCTTTCTTTATGGAATGGTAGCCATAAAATTCATCAAGTTTTAGCCAATTCAGTCCTATGTTAGATTATTAAGGCTTTGTCATGACTCTGTTCTTTTGTAATCAACTGCAGTGGATGTGAAGCTGGACCCCACTTCTGCACACCGATGTCTTCTCCTTTCTTCAGACGGGAAGAAAGTACGAGATGGAGGAAAGACCCAACCAGCCCCTGATGCTCCAAATAGGTTTGATCCGTTTGGCAGCATCTTGGGGCTCAATAGGCTGACCACTGGGAAGTCATACTGGGAGGTGGAGGTCAGCAACAAGACAGGGTGGGACCTGGGTGTAGCAAGAGGCAAAGCAAACCGCAAAGGGGAACTCTCGCTGATCCCAGATAAGGGTTACTGGGTAATTGTACATTACGAAGGCAAAAACTATGCAGCTCTCACAGCACCAGCAGTTCCTCTTACCCTGAAAGACAAACCTCATAGGGTGGGGGTGTTTGTGGATTACGAGGAACGTCTTGTGTCCTTTTACAATGTGACAGCTCAATCTCACATCTACTCGTTTACTAAGTGTTCGTTCAGGGATGAACTCTTCCCATATTTCAGTCCACATCTCATGCAAAATGATAAAAACGGGGATCCGCTGATTATCTCTGCTGTGCAAAAGCAGAAGTAATGATATGAGGGGAATGTGTTGCTGGTGTGCTGTAAGTTATAATGCACCACTGGATTTTAAATATGTGAGTTTGGATGTACAGAAACAGTTTACTGATGGATTTAAATGGGGTTTTTCGGACAGGTCATCTACAGTTTTTTAAAATTGTTCCTAAATAAGTTCCTTTTCTGCCTTTGCTTCTTAAACAGACCAACATTATAATTTATTTTTAGTCTGGTTATTCATTTGTAAAATGGTGTTTTGCTAAATTAATCTCAATCAATACAATATAATGAAGGTGTATATGTTTTTATATAAATGGAAAAATGTACAAAATGATATAACATATTTTTTGCCAAAGTATGAACGAACAAGAAAAATATTCCTTTGTCAATGTTAATGTACAACACATGAATAATTGATTCTAGATACATGATTTTTGTCTATATTACATATAAAATGTTATATTTCATGGACACTCAACTCCCTGTTACAGCTTTTTTTTTTAATCTCCATGTTCATCTGCTTAACCATTTGTCTCTTACATGTTCATTATGCGGTTTTGGGTGATACTGATACAAACTGAGGAAGTGTCTACTGTGATCTGCATGAGTCATCCTGGTCAGTTTACTGGTATTACAATATGTGTGTGGTATGAAGCTTGATTATATTAATAGCTAAGTCATTTGGGAACATTTTTTACAGTATAATCTATATTTTCATTTATGTTTTTCATGATTTGGCTAAAATAAAAGATTAAAAAAGATTTTACATTGTATTTGTTGATGTCTCCCGTCTCAACTAGTTTGGCATAATCTTACATTATCACTATTTCATATTCATTAAAGGAATTTAAATAATGGAATACAATTATTCCAAATATTAAATTTGATTTGGGGTATCATGTCACACATGAAGTGTCTTTTAGTGTAACTATCATTTAATAGGCCATTTTGTTAAAATGTGAAGGCCATATAACAGGAAGGGGTTTTAAAGAGAATGACCCCTGATGATCACAACTGCTGCCTGACAAGGTAAGAAGCCATGTGCTTACACAGGTGTCGAATGTGATTTTAAAATGAAATGTGAAAAATCATATAACTGCTTACACCATTTGATTCATATTAAAAGCCTTTCTGTTAGAGGACAATTTTGTCAAATATCAGTAATTTATGATGCTAAAGAAATGTTACTTAAACATAACATCTGTAAAATATTATTTACATTTCTGCTATTTCATTACTAATATGAACAAAACTTAAACAATCACACTAAATAAATAAAATTGATTTTCCCCATTAGATGCCATCTTCTAGTGTGAAGTAGAAACGTGGCTCGTCACAGAGCATGTGTAAATGCTGGGCTGCAGGGGCAGATGGTTGTATCCATATCTGACTCCACAACTGGTCTTATCCTCTTTTAAGGTTTAAAGATGGTGGCATGATTTTATATGAAGGGAGTCAAGAACTTCACGCCAGCTATAAACATTCAAGGCCTTTGAGCTGAGGCTGCAGCTCCACTCCTGTCTTTCCCTCTGCTTTTTAGCCCCTTTTAAAAGTCCTTGAGCTCTTTTATACATCAGTGTATCCTGTTTAATGTTTTTTGTTCATCTATGAAAAGAGTCATATGTGTAACTGTATGTTTAATACGTGTGTAAACCTCTTAAACAGCAAGGCCTTATAATGAACAATGAATTTCAGTGAGAGTTGACGAAGTCGTATCAACAACATACATCCCTGAATACTGCATGCAGGTACTGAAGCTGTTGTTATATGGAGAGAATTTGAAGTTCAGTGACAAATGTTGTCCTTTCTGTATTTGTTTTAATGACTGGATGTGTTGTAGATTATGTGCAGGACTTTTTGTTTCTCATGTTCTTAGAAAGGAAATTATGCTTCAGTCTTAATATTTTCTGGTAGTAGACAGCCACAGTGACTGAGCCTGATTTGTTCACACAAGTGCACTTCTCCATTTACAGAAACAGGAGTTGGTTTCTTTGTATCAAACACATGCATGTACACTAAGTTACTGCTACAATCACACATATTGTAAATGCAGTAATTTGATTGGTTGTTAAGCTTTGTTTTTGCTGTAGATAATCAGATGTGGTTAAATGTGTGTGTGCAGTGGAAAGAGGAAGTTTAAAAGGGGATAAACATTTTCAGAGTTCTAACAGGCATTTAATCAATTGGTAATTGTAATGGAAAAGTATAATATGTAAACTACATCAGTGTATCCTGTTTAATTTGTTTTGTTCATCTATGAAAAGAGTCATATGTGTAACTGTATGTTTAATCTGTGTGTAAACCTCTTAAACAACAAGGCCTTATAATGAACAAGGAATTTCAGTGTGAGCTGATAAAGTCATATCAGCAACATACATCACTGAATACTGCATGCAGGTACTGAAGCCTGGACTTAATCAATTGGTAACTGAAATGTGAAAATACAATGTTATACTTACTATGATACTCTTCAGTTTACACTTATACTTTAATCATATTTTATGACCCAGAGAGTTTCTGAGATAACAGCAGCCAGCAGCACCTGTCTGTTGAAAGGACAGTGACAGAGTGTGTGTGTGTAGACAGACACACAAAGAATTTAAAGTTCACTTACACATGTTATTCTTTCTGGATTTGTTTTAATTACTGGATGGGTTGCAGATTATTTGCAGTACGTTTGTTTCTCATGTTATTACAAAGGCCATGATGAGTGTTTCTGTCTCACTATTTTCTTTAGGTGTCATTAACAGTTTCTCATCCTGCCATGTTCACACATACAGTATGTGCCGTCAAAAGTGCACTTCTCCATTTACAGAGATAGCAGTTGGTTTCTTTGAATCAAACACATGCATGAACACTAAGTTACTGCTGATCACACATACTGTAAATGCAGTAATTTGATTGGTTGTTAAGCTTTGTTTTTGCTGTAGATAATCAGCTGCGATCAAATGTGTGTGTGCAGTGGAAAGAGGAAGTTTAAAAGGGGATAAACATTTTCAGAGCTCTAACAGGCATTTAATCAATTGGTAATGTTAATGGAAAAGTATAATATGTAAACTTAAATACAGTTTGTTATATTTAGTCTGGTGCTGTTCAGCTTATATTTATACTTAAGTGATTTTCTATGATCCTGAGATCTTATGAGATAACAGCAGCCAGCAGCTCCTGTCTGTTGAAAGGATGATGACTGACTCTGCATGTAGAGATATGAAAAGGAGTCCAGCTGCAGCTGTTCATCTAGAGTACAATAACCAACTGTGTGTGTGTTTGTGTGTAGCAATAACTGAACTAGATGCCGGCTGCATCTATCTGCTGAGAGTATAATAATGAACGGTTCATAACACAACTTTATACTTCACCAAAGACAGCTCTCTGTATTAGTTGTTGGTACTGTACCTGCTTGAAACTGTATTAAACTCAGAAAGACATCCTCTGATTTGTGAATGTTCTTGGTGTTGGGGCTACTGACTGGGCTGCAGGGGCAGATGGTTGTATGTACATGTCTGACTCATCAACTGGTCTTGTCCTTTTTTAAGGTTTAAAGATGGTGGCATGATTTTATATGAAGGGAGTCAAGAACTTCACGCCAGCCATAAACATCCAAGGCCTTTGAGCTGAGGCTGCAGCTTCACTCCTGTCTTTCCCATCATCATTTCAACATCAGTGTATCCTGTTGAATGTTTTTTGTTCATCTATGAAAAGAGTCATATGTTTAACTATATGCTTAATCTGTGTGTAAACCTCTTAAACAACAAGGCCTTATAATGTATAATGAATTTCAGTGTGAGCTGACGAAGTCGTATCAACAACATACATCACTGAATACTGCATGCAGGTACTGAAGCAGTTGTTATATGGAGAGAATTTGAAGTTCAGTGACATATGATTGGATGTGTTGTAGATTATGTGCAGTACTTTTGTTTCTCATGTTCTTAGAAAGGAAATGATGCTTAAGTCTTAATATTATCTGGTAGTAGACAGCCACAGTGACTGAGCCTGATTGGTTCACACAAGTGCACTTCTCAATTTACAGAAACAGGATTTGGTTTCTTTGTATCAAACACATGCACATACACTTAATTACTGCTAACCACACATACTGTAGATGCAGTAATTTGATTGGTTGTTAAGCTTTGTTTTGGTAATCAGCTGTGGTCAAATGTGTTGAAGAAACAGTCGAGAGAGAACGTTTAAAAAGGAGAGAAACATTTTAACATTTCAAACAGGCACTTAACCATCAGCTGGTGTTGATCCTCTCCAAACTAACAGCAGCAACAGAGAAAGGTAAGAAAACCTCTTTTTCTCTCTAAAATCATCACAATTTGGCCTTTTTATAGGTAATATGATTATTTTGAACCTCTCTTTTTCATTTCATTTGGTGTCTCCTCCTTTTATTTAGAATATATATAGTTAGCCCATACAGTATATGTCATGTCCACATGAAGATGGTGGTAGATTATTGATAGTAGCATGTTTGTTTGACAGATACCTTGTTCAGTGTATTGTAGACTAGTTCTGGTTGTTCATTTTAGACCCTGCATGTACAGCATTTCAGAAATTACTTTTTGGTGTATTTATATTGTTATATTGCTCAATAACTCAAACTCTCATTCTTTCTCCACTCCAGACAAAATGAAAGTCATTCTCCTGACTTCCATCATCTTCACTCTAGCCATTGTTCACTCTGCCAATATAATGAACAGCAACAGCGTACCAGATCGCTCAAGGCCCTGTCATCAGAGAAACGACAGTGAGGCATTCCAAAGATTCAGAGGGAAACACATCCTTCCATTTCGGTTTGACACAAATAATCCACAGGCATGGGAAAGGTGAGTTAAAATGTTAAATCAATTATTTGTTATTGTGGAAGAGCGTTTAATGCTAAACTGTACACTAGTGAATTCTTAACTTTTTATCAATGTAATGATTAACTTCAGGTAGAATCACTCATAATTAGTGTATCAGAGAAGGATTCAGGTTTGAACTAAAACATATGTTTGTTGTATCAAAATTAGGGCCGGGACTCGATTAAAAAAAATTAATCTAATAATTAGAGGCTTTGTAATTAATTAATCGAAAATAATCGCATTTTAATAGCATATAAATATTTGACCTGAGAACAGTGAGAAGTAATTTTTTTCACATGGATTTTTAGTATCATTGAATAATGACTGAATACATAAGCTTAAGCAACAAAAATATTGTTTATTTGTGTTCAAGTCCAACAGACCAGTGCAATTTTTGCCATTAAGTGTAGCAATAGCATATTTAGAAACATAGTACATTTCAGAAATTAGCTAGCTACCACATATGTGCTATATGTTTTGCATTGAGGTGATACTTGAGGCTCGATGTGCTGCGGTGATATGTAAATTCCTTGTTGCATAGCTTGCACACAACCATGCTCTTATCCACACTTCCATCCACGGGGCCAACCAAAGCGGTCTCATCAGCTACTTTGTTCATGTTCACTGTGGTTTGTTGTTGTCAACTACGCTAGTTGGTGCTCCAGTTTAATCGGTCCGCCTGAAACTCATCCAGTGAGAAACGTTCCGCGGTGCAAAAATAAGTGTGATTAAAATGCGTCAATTTTTTTAACGCATCAATTATTGTGTAATTAATTAATCTTAATTAACGCGTTAAAGTCCCGGCCCTAATCAAAATTTCATCTTTATTTCTCCTTGTAAATAAAGTAGTCATCTAGAAATTGGTAAGCAGCACGTAAATGCAGTTTGTAGTTGGCTAAAACTTTTTCCATGTTGTAAAATCATTTGTGTATTGATACAGGACAATTACTATAATGATTATAGTCAATAACAAATCTGCTAGTTTGGCCATTAAAAAAAGCCCATCAAAATAATGTATGTGACCTTTGTTCAGTGTAAAAAAATATTTTTGTGGATAGAGGGAAAGTGCTGCAGCCACACAACAGTGAAAAGAAAAGAAATTTCAACTTGAACACAATCTCATTACAGTCTCTCAAAAGTTCGACAACTCTGCAACAGACCTGGAACGCAGTCCTTCATCCCGTACCCATATATAGCAGAGGTCATGAGGATCTGTAGCAGTGCTGGCCGACGCCTACAAATAAATTCTCTGGAGAAGGGTAACCTGTGCATCAGCCAGTCACAAATGCCAGTGTATCATGTCACAGCCACAGAAAATTGCAATTGGATACGTTACAATGAGAGCAATCATTATGTAATTGTGGCATGTAATAATGTTGGAAAGCTCTGCCTTCCTGTCCATTATGAGAGATACAACGGCCAAAGGCCAAGCAAAACAACCTGCGTCTAAACTTTCTGTCAGTCTTTGCTAAATGAATGATTTGTGCTCATGAAAACATGAAAGAATATTGAGCTACATATATTCTGTAAACCTCCTGTTATAGATGACACAGTGTGTTGTATCAAGCAAAATGAATAAAACTGATGTTTGGAAACATTTAAAAACATTTTTGCTGTATTATGTTCCATGGTGGTAAAAAATAAAACAATATTTGGCTTCATGTTTGTTGTCGTCACTGTACTGTAGCTGTTGTTATACTTTTATTCTTTCTGTATTCATTTTAATGACTGGATGGGTTGCAGATTATGTGCAGTACAGTATTTAATGTACTTATGGTGGCTGTGGTTGGTGCTTCAGTCTTATCATTTCCTTGTTAGGTCTCAGCCACAGAGACTCACTCTGACAGGGTCACACATACTGTACAGTGCACTTCTTCATTTACAGAAATAACAGTTAACACATGCAGATTAACCTGCTGTACACCCATTTACTGCTAACTATCATAGACATGCTGTATATACTGAGAGATATGTTTGCAGTCATTTGATTGGCTGTTGAGCAGTTTGTTTGGGTCAATTTTTGAACAAAAACAATGGACAGATTTTTATAGTAAAAGCTATACATCTTTCATGTTATTTTGACATTGTAATATAATATCTCACGTTTACTTCAAACAGACTTTAAACACTAACTATGTACTTTAACAATATGATTAATAGATTAAAACTTGCCTTACTCTTCCTCCTTGTCTCAGTCAGCCATGCTTACTGAAAAAGAAGGTGGGGCTCAACTGCAGTCCACTTTAGATGAGGTCGAACACTGTGATTGGCTTATAGACATCCAATCAAATACGTTTGTACATTTGGGTGAATTCAGATGACAATAATAATAGATCTATACATCCTAGAAAAGTTATGAATGGTCGGGGATCTGAACAGCTTATATTTTTCTTTTTATGATTTAACTAATCAATTGAAAGTCTTCTTACTGAAAGTGAAGTTTATTAGCACCTTTATTATGTCATCAATAATATCTGTGTAAAACTGTCAGAAAATCACTGACGGTGGTTCATGGTGTGTGTTTGTATCTATGTGTACAAACACCTGTCACCT
Source organism: Scomber scombrus (assembly GCF_963691925.1). Taxonomy (NCBI): domain Eukaryota; kingdom Metazoa; phylum Chordata; class Actinopteri; order Scombriformes; family Scombridae; genus Scomber; species Scomber scombrus. The sequence goes on along the minus strand of NC_084992.1, from coordinate 8,008,219 downwards.
CAGTGCTGCTGCAGGAAAACATCATCAGTGCAAAGGATGTGAATAACCTCTGTTGATATTTAAATACTTTATTTAAAATGTAATTAGTGGATACAAATAAAGCATTTAAAATGTAATTCTTATACTATATTCATATCATAATATTAGGAGGAAGAAGAAAAAGAGACTAAAAGCCTCTCACTAAATTCAGTGACAGTGAGCTCATCCAGCCACAGACGTCACTAACAAAGTCACTTTCTCTCCACTCAACATTTTAGGCTCCTTCATGCTGACTCCCATCAGGTGGTTCAACTCTCTGATCACCTCCAGCACTGCTTCACTGCACTGGTTTGGTCCAGCAGAGGGCGCTGTTCTACTCTGTCAGTCAGATTGTGCGTCCTGGAATACAGAGATCAAAAAATCCTGTTCAACAACACAAACGTAATTTACACATGTTGTCCTTTCTGTATTTGTTTTAATGACTAGATGGGTTGCAGATTATGTGCAATAATTTAGTTTCCCATGTTCTTACAAAGACCATGATGAGTGCTTCTGTCTCACTATTCTCTTGTATTAGGTCTCGGTATAATGCTTTTGAACGACAAATTACTCTGCTCAATAACTCAAACTCTATGTGTATGTGACCTTTGTTCAGTGTAAAAAAATATTTTTGTGGATAGAGGGAAAGTGCTGCAGCCACACAACAATGAAAAGAAAAGAAATTTCAACTTGAACACAATCTCATTACAGTCTCTTACAATTTCGACGACTCTGCAACAGACCTGGAACGCAGTCCTTCATCCCGTACCCATATATAGCAGAGGTCATGAGGATCTGTAGCAGTGCTGGCCGACGCCTACAAATAAATTCTCCGGAGAAGGGTGACTTGTGCATCAGCCAGTCACACATGACAGTGTATCATGTCACAGCCACAGAAAATTGCAATTAGATACGTTACAATGAGAGCAATCATTATGTAATTGTGGCATGTAATAATGTTGGAAATCTCTGCTAAATTAATGATTTGTGCTCATGAAAATATGAAAGAATCTTGAGCTACATATATTCTGTAAACCATGTTATAGATGATACAGTGTGTTGTATCAAGCAAGGTGAAATCAATAAAACTGATGTTTGGAACGTTTTTATCAAAAAAATTCTGTATTATGTTTCATGGTGGTAAAAATGAAAACAATATTTTGCTTCACATTTGTTGTCGTCGATGTACTGTAGCTGTTATTATACACATTATTCTTTCTGTATTCATTTTAATGACTGGATGGGTTGCAGATTATGTGCAGTACAGTATTTAATGTACTTATGATGGCTGTGGTTGGTGCTTCAGTCTTATCATTTCCTTGTTAAGTCTCAGCCACAGAGACTCACTCTGACAGGGTCACACATACTGTACAGTGCACTTCTTGATTTACGGAAAGGGTTAACAATATGATTAATCTAAGATTAGTTAGATTAGTTAAAGATTAAAACTTGCCTTACTCTTCCTCCTTGTCTCACAGTCAGCCATGCTTACTGAAAAAGAAGGTGGGGCTCAACTGCAGTCCACTTTAGATGAGGTTGAACACTGTGATTGGCTTATAGACATCCAATCAAATAAGTTTGTACATTTGGGTCGATTCAGATGACAATAATCATAGATAGTCTTATAATGCATAATTAATTTCAGTGTGAGCTGATGAAGTCATATCAATATCATACACCACTGAATACTGCATGCAGGTACAGTAGCTGTTGTTATATGGAGAGAAAAGGTCTCATCCTGACATGTTCACACATACAGTATGTGACGTCAAAGGTGCACTTCTCCATTTACAGAAATAGCAGTTGGTTTGTTTGTATCAAACACATGCATGTACACTAAGTTACTGCTAATCACACATACTGTATATGCAGTAATTTGATTGGCTGTTAAGCTTTGTTTTGGCTTAAGATAATCGGCTGCAATGAAATGTGCATGTGCAGCAGAGAGAGGAAGTTTAAAAAGGGGAGAAACGTTGTTTGTTCTATGTTGTAAAATCCTTTTTGAGTTAATGTAGGACAATTTGATTATACTTTCTATGAAAAGACCATCACAAAATTGCAGTTATGTGCAATCTTTTTGTGGTAAGAGTAAAACTTTAACATGATCTCATTGCACAGATACCTAAGGCGATTCAACGTCTGCGGCAGAGCTCGAGTGCAGTGTTTCATTGAGAAGGCTGATAAGGGAAATGTCCTGAGGATCTGTAGCCACAAGTGTAACCATGGATGAAAAGTAATAAACTATATGTTGACTTTTCTATATCTGGCTATTCCAGTTCATGATCAGATTCTCAACACAAACATCATGAATATATCAGAACATATAGTATATGTATTTATTTCATCCACATTACAAATAATATTTAGTTGGAAACTATTATTCTCCTCTGACTATAACTGTTTCAATACATTTTTATCACTAAACCCACTTCTCTATAATATGCACCGTGTGAAAAGGGATTCTTCTATTGTGTCCTGAAAAATGAATTATGAATACTATAGTTATATCTAGAGTTATATCTTTTGTATGAGTGACCATCATTTATTCAGAGTGCCATGCTGTACTGGCCTGGTTCCTGAACCTTATCTATAAAACATAAAACTAAACTCTATAATCAAATCCAAATTTGCACAAAGATTATTGGCCAACCTGTGGCACACTCTTTCCAAGTAGCTCACAACGAGAGCATTTTCAGACATGTTATCAGTACAGCTTCTCATTCCTGATATGAGTCCCACACAACAGGCCGAAGAGCTTCAGTTGTTCATCAGCGTATCTTGTTTCTATACCAAGATCTGTGTTCTGCTAACTTAATACTGCATGCATGTACTGAAGCCTGCACTTAATCAATTGGTAACCGAAATGGAAAAATACAATGTGTTAACTGAAATAAAATGATATACTTATTATGGTACTCTTCAGCTTACACTTATACTTTAATGATCTTTTATGATCCTGAGAGTTTATGAGATAACAGCGGCCAGCAGCTCCTGTCTGTTGAAAGGACAGTGACAGACTTTGCATGTAGAGATATGAAAAGGAGTCCAGCTGCAGCTGTTCATCTAGAGTACAATAACCAACTGTGTGTGTGTCTAGCAATAACTGATCAATATGCCTTCTGCATCTATCTGCTGAGTGTAATAATGAACGGCTCATAACACAACTTCATACTTCACCAAAGACAGCTCTCTGTATTAGTTGTTGGTACTGTACCTGCTTGAAACTGTATTAAACTCAGAAAGACATCCTCTGATTTGTGAATGTTCTTGGTGGTGGGGCTCCTGACTGGGCTGCAGGGGCAGATGGTTGTATGTACATGTCTGACTCCTCAACTGGTCTTGTCCTCTTTTAAGGTTTAAAGATGGTGGCATGATTTTATATGAAGGGAGTCAAGAACTTCACGCCAGCTATAAACATTCAAGGCCAGCTCCACTCCTGTCTTCCCCTCTCCTTTTTTTTCTTCTTACTTTTAAAAGTCATCCTCCACCTTGACCGTCAGATGTTATTTAATGAAAACAAGACCAAAATAAAATTCAGTAAAGGTTGATGTGTGAACAGAGGTGGAACTCCCACCACGGAAGAAGTAGAAAGTTCCTTTAGTTAAGTAATGGTGTACTAAACAGTAATCTCATGAAAGTATAGGTTCGGCTCCCAAAAAAATTGATGTTAAAAATTAACTAATCTTTTATGACCCCGAGAGTCTATGAGATAGCAACGGCCAGCCGCACCTGTCTGTTGAAAGGACAGTGACAGAGTGTGTGTGTGTAGACAGACACACAAAGAATTTCAAGTTCACTTCCACATTTTATTCTTTCTGGATTTGTTTTAATGACTGGATGGGTTGCAGATTATGTGCAGTACTTTGTTTCCCATGTTCTTACAAAGACCATGATGAGTGTTTCTGTCTCACTATTGTCTACTGGTGCCACAACGACTCAGCCTGACATGTTTTGGCTGAAGATAAACATGGATAAAACATTTTAGAAGTTCTAACAGGCACTTGTTTGGTGATTGAAATAGAAAAATACAATATGCAAACTTAAATACAGTATGTTATATTTATTCTGTTGCTGTTCGGCTTACACTTGTACTGTAGTGATGCTTTATGATCCTGAGTGTCTATGAGATAACAGTGACCAGTAGTACTTTCCCGTTGAAATTATAATGACAGACTGCATGTAGAGATATGAAAAGGAGTCCAGCTGCACTGTTCTTTGAGAGTACAATAACCAACTGTGTGTGTGTGTGTAGCGATAACTGAACAAGATGCCGGCTGTATTTTTCTGCTGAGAGTATATTAATGGACGGCTCAGAGCACAACTTTGTACTTCACCAAAGACAGCTCTCTGTACCTGTTGCTGGTACTGTACCTGCTTGCAAGTGTCTTATACCCGGGAAGATATTCCTTGTTTTTTGACTGTCACCACAGTATTTTCCTCTCCAGACTGAAAACCACAAAAGCAAAAGGTAAGAAAATCTCTCTATTTCTCTCTACAAATATAAAATGTTTTTAAAATTTTGCATTTTGTAATAACTAATCTAATTCAATTTTAACCTTAATTTAAAAATTCTTCCATTGCAATTTTTGTTGTCCTCTCATTTATTTAAAATATGGAGAAAAACTCATTAGCCTATACAGTATATGCCATGTCAACATGAAGATGGTTGTAGGTTATTGATAGTAACATATTTATTTGACCGATGCTTTGTCCAGTGTATTGTAGTTCAAATTGAACTTCCATATTAACAATTTCAGCAAACATTTCGATTTTTTTTTGTTAACTGTAGACACTGTCAAATTACTTTTTTGTATTTATATTGTTTTTAAACAACAAATTACTCTGCTCAATAACTCAAACTCTCATTCTTTCTCTACTCCAGACAAAATGGACGTCATTCTCCTGACTTCCATCATCTTCACTCTGGTCGTTGTTCCTAGCATGACCCATCCCAAACAGCCCTGTAAGGAGAAAGGCACAAAGAAGGATTATGAAGACTTCATCAAGAAACACATCCTCCAAAGCGACTTTGACACAAGTTCTGAAGATGCATGGAAAAAGTGAGTTAAAAGGTTAAATTATTTACTTTTCTTTGTTATTGAGCCATTCATGCTCAATCTGAATGCTACATTGTAATTTAGTTAGTGAAATGTTTAACTTTGGATGGGATCAACCACAATTAGCATATCATATGACTGACCTGGTAGTTAGACTATAACAGAAAGATTAGGTTTAAAATTGAACAGATACGTGTTGTATTGAAAGGTCATATTTCATTTCTCATTGGAAATAAAATAGCCCCTTAAAAATTGTTCAGCAGCAGGTAAATGCAAGGTGGTAAAGTCTGTTCCATGTTGTACAATCCCTTGTGCATTGATGTATATATACACATATATACTCAATGGCAGCTCATCTATTTTGTCCATAAAAACCCATCAAAACTTACCTTTATGTGCAATTTATTTCACAGGAGGAATATGTGACCTTTGTCAAGTTAAAAAAAAAAAAAAAATTGTAGTTCGAGCAAAAGTGCTGCAGTCACTCAAGATGCCAAAAAGTGAACTTTAACATGATCTCATTACACAGGTACTTAGAGGATCAAGGACTCTGCGGCAGAGAACTAGAACAGTCCTTCATTGAGGCAAAAAATAAAGAAAATGTCCTGGGGATCTGTGGCAGTGCTGGGTACCGTCTTAGTACCGAGGGCAAAGACTGGTGCATCAGCCAGTCACCCATGAAGGTATTTCAAATCAAATCCAAAAACGGGCCTTGCACAATTAAAGGAACATCAAAAAGTGACCATCATGTGATTGTGGCATGTGATAATGTTGACAATATCTGCCGTCCTGTCCACTATGAGAAATATGAAAACCAAAGTGCTGGCACCAATGTCTGCTCCTAAACTTCCATTTAAGCTTTGCTAAATGAATGATTTGTGCTCATGAAAATATGAAAGAATCTTGAGCTACATATATTCTGTAAACCTCATGTTATAGATAATACAGTGTGTTGTAAAGTTTTTAAAACATTCTTTCTGTATTCTGTTTCATGGTGGTAAAAAATAAAACAATATTTGGCTTCATGTTTGTTGTCGTCACTGTACTGTAGCTGTTATTATACTCACATATTGTTCTTTCTGTATTCATTTTAATGACTGGATGGGTTGCAGATTATGTGCAGTACAGTATTTAATGTACTTATGGTGGCTGTGGTTGGTGCTTCAGTCTTATCATTTCCTTGTTAGGTCTCAGCCACAGAGACTCACTCTGACAGAGTCACACATACTGTACAGTGCACTTCTTCATTTACAGAAATAACAGTTAACACATGCAGATTAACCTGCTGTACACCCATTTACTGCTAACTATCATAGACATGCTGTATATAATGAAATATATGTTTGCAGTCATTTGATTGGCTGTTGAGCAGTCTGATTAGATGAAGATGATTGGTTGTGATCAAATGTTCACAAGAAGAAGTTTTTAAAAGGCAGATTCAGTTATTTAAAATTCTAGCAGAGACTTAAACCTCACCTGGTATTGAAAAAAAAAGTTGAACATCTTTCATATAATATTTTGACATGTCTAGGTAATATAACATCTAATGCTTACTTTACACACAGTTTAAACACAAATGATGTCCTTTAACAATATGATTAATAGATTAAAATGTGCCTTTCTCTTCCTCCTTGCCTCATGGTCGGCCATGCTTACCAAAAAAGGGAGTTTAAAGAAGAAATAGAGACTAAAAGCCTCTTGCTATATTTAGTTTGCACAGTGAGCTCATCCAGCCACAGACGTCACTCATCCCAACACACCACCCATCAGGTGGGTCAACAGTACTGCTTCACTGCGCTGGTTTGGTGCAGTAGAGGGCGCTGTTTTACTAAAAAGATATCAACCACATTGCATACTGTAATACCACAACTAATACTACATCTACTACCACTTTTGTATTGTCATCTTTGAAGAGGTGAAACCAGCAACATGTTCAAAAGACTTGAAAATGCACTGGGATGGATAATGTTTTACACAGAAATGCATTCATTAACTTTTATAATATGCTGTTTTGTCTTAATTTACAGTAGAATATCAATATCAATACACACTGTGCAGATTACTGATATGATTCATGACATGCAGCAATAAACTATTACAGAACATGGAGGTGCATGAAATTGAATCCATCCAGTGTTCAAATGTCAGAATTTGGTGACACATTTGTTCAACTTCCTACAAACAAACATTATTCTGGATTCAGCTTTTATCTGCTTTAAATCTATTTAAGAGACAAAACTGTCAACTTCATGACACTAAATAAAACATGATTAATTGCACTAATTTTTAATTGAATTATTTCTCAGGATTCACATTATAAGAAGCTTTATTGTCATTGCACAGCGAGATGCAATAAAATTTCGTTTTGCAGCATTCCTTGTAGCAGCGACAGTATCAGTATAAATATAAATAAATATGTATTCAAATAAAATAACAACGTATATATAAAAATATGTATTCAAATCAAGTAACAATGTAAAGTTAAAGGGCAGGTAAAAATACTGTGCATGGGGATTGCTTTGCTTATGTGTGACTTCTTTTTAATAACCCGGGTTTAAATTCTAATGGTCAGAAATGTATTATTGATTTCAAGTGTTTGAAGGTATCTTAAAGATATGAGAAGAGAAGGGGGTTACAGAGGGTCAGCTGAAATGTATCTATCCCTTCGTTATTTTTTAGCACCTGATAACTGCTCATCCTGAACAGGAGGGCAGGTATCCTGTTGAAATGCTGATCTCAAAAAATCTTTGTTCTTTAAATAAATATGTGTCTATGTATATATCATATATTAAGGAATTTACCATAGTTTTGTTAATATTCCACACACACAAACACAAGCAGAAACACAAATCTGTGTGTAAACCTCTGCTTTGGCAGCTGACAGTCATATCGTATTAACAACATACACCACTGAATACTGCATGCAGGTATTGTTGCTGTTGTTATATTGACAGAATTTGAAATTCATGAAACACATGTTGTCTTTTTTGTATGTTTTAATGACTTGATGGGTCTCAGATTATGTGCAGTACTTTTTTGTCCCATGTGCTTACAAAGGCCATGATGAGTGCTTCTGTTAATATGTTCTTGTATTAGGTGTCAGCCACAGTGTCTCAATCTGACATGTTAACACATACAGTATGTCCCAACAGAAAGTGCACTTCTCCATTTACAGAAATATGAGTTGGTTTGCATCAAACACATGCACGTACACTAAATTATTGGTAATCACACATATTGCATATGCAGTAATTTGATTGGCTGTTAAACCTTGTTTTGGATGAAGATAATTGGCTGTGATGAAATGTGTGTGTGCAGTTTAGGGAGAAGGTTTAAAAGGGGAGCAAAATGTTCAAATAGGCACTTGTACATCAGTTGGTATTGTTCCTCTCCAAACTAACACAGCAACAGAGAAAGGTAAAATAATGTTCTCTTTCTATCTCACATTCATTTAATATTTTGCCTTTTCATGGCTGACTTAATTTATTTTAACTTCACCTCATTTGGTGTCTTCTCCTTTATTTAAAACTTTCAGTTTGGCCCATTTTTGTATATTTATAGTTGTTGAAGAACAAATTACTCTACTCAATAACTCAAACTCAAATTTTTTTTCTCCACTCCAGACAAAATGAAAGTCATTCTCCTGACTTCCATCATCTTCGCTCTGGTCGTTGTTCACGGTGGACAAAGACCGCCGCCCTGTGGGGCTAAACGCAGCACGAGGGAATACATTGATTTCATCTGGAAGCACATTCTTCAAACTAAATTTCCAAGAAATTCTATACCGGACTGGGAAAAGTGAGTTAAATTGTTAAATCAATTGTTCTTGTTCTTGTGGTGTACAATCATTTGTGCATTAATATAGGACAGTTTGAGTACACTCAATGACAGCTCTGCTATTTTTTTCTATGATAAGCCCATCAAAAAATTGTAGTGATATTGTGACTGAAAGCGTTGTTCCATTAAATAATATATCACTTTGTGGTTAGAGTAAATGATCAGGTGGTTAGAGTGTTGCAGCCACACAACAAGCCAAAAAGGAAAAAAGAGTTTAAGTTTAACATGATCTCATTGTACAGCCACTTCAGGACATTCAACCTCCGCTGCAGAGAGAGAAAGCAGTCCTTCATCGAGCAGGCAGATTTGGGACAAGTCCAGGGGATTTGTAGGAGCGCTGGCCGATTCCTGAGAGACAACTTGTGCATCAGCCGGTCAACCATGTTGGTTTATGATGTCATTTCCGACATGAATACTTGCAATATTCTAAGTGTCACTCCAAGCAGACATTATGTGATTGTGGCATGTTATAATGTTGAAAATATCTGCCGTCCTACCCATTATGAGCCATACAATAAAAAAGATAAGCCAGGCAATAAACCCTGCATATAAACTTTCTGTCAAGCTTTGCTAAATGAATGATTTGTGCTCATGAAAATATGAAAGAATCTTGAGCAACATATATTCTGTAATCCACATGTTATAGGCAATACAGTGTGTATCAACCAAGGTGAAATGAATTAAACTGATTTTTTTCTGTATTATTTTTCATGGTGGTAAAAAATAAATAAAACAATATTTGGCTTCACATTTGTTGTCTTCACTGTACTGTAGCTGTTATACTCACATATGGTCCTCTCTGTATTCACTTTAAGTCAGTGACAAATAAGGGTTGGCAAGATGAGAAATTCAAAACTGTCTTAAAAGATTAAAAAAAATAGTTTTAAAAGCATGCATCAGGTTCATTAATATCTATTTTGTGTTTTTATTGTCATTTTTCCCCAAAAGTAAGACTGAGCGCTCTTGAAAGTGTCCCATGGTGTAACCACATAGAATGATAAGCATTTGAATCACCTACAGTGTATTTAAGTGCGTTTCTAAAAATAATTTCTTCTGCTTTTTGTCAATACTGAGCAGGTCATATCCTCAAAATAACCATTTTTTCTAAATAAATTCGGGCCAATGATCTAAAATGTGTTAAACATTTTGTTGCATTGCCAAAGTGGATTACATTTATTCCACATTTTCGTTCATGTTTGTTTTCCTGTACATAATCCGATTTTTATGAAAAAATACTGCTTACACTGGGTTGCATCAATGGATGTAACCCGTATTTTTCATAAAAATCTGATACACTGCCTGACCATGTTCCTTCTACTGTCAAACACCATTGATTGTTGAAGAAATGGACACTGAAAATCAAACAAAACAGTCAACAACTGTATTCCTTCAACTGTAAACTTTACAACAATCATGATCATTTCATCTTAAACTTTAACTTGTGTTGTGAAATGACCTGACAACGACAATTCATAAGTGAACTCATAACGTGTCTTCTATTGTGAATACAGTTGATAAATATTTAATCTGACAATAAGAATTTTGGATAACGTCTCTTTAAAAGATATGTGTGGGCAAAGAGAGGAGAGAGGAGAGAGGAACCGGTCCATCATGAGTTCAGAGGTTCTGGCGCAGAGATGATGTTATTATATTATAAAGAGATCTTCCCACCCAGCTGTTTCATGCAGCAGCATTAGCATTCACACATGCTCTGTGATGAGTTACTTTTTCCTTGTTAGAGGATCAATCATCAATCAATCAATCAATCAATCGATATTTATTTATATAGCGCCAAATCACAACAGAAGTCATCTGATGGCATAATGGGGAAAATCCATTTTAATTATTTAGTGTTATTGTTTTAGTTTTTTACATATTAGTAATGAAATAGCAGAAATGTGAATATTATTGAAATTATTATTGAAATGTGAATATTTATATTTCACAGATGTTATTTTTTAGTAACTTTTCTCATTTAAATGAATTATTGGATTTTACGTATTTTAATCTTTAATTAGCATCATAAACTACTGATATCTTAACAGAAAGGCTTTTAATAGGACTCAAATGATGTAAGCACTTATACAATTTTGACATTTCTTTTTAAAATCAAATTTGACACCTGGGTAAGCACATGGCTTTGGTCTCAATATTTGAAATTTAATGTTCGTTTGGATGCGCTCTGCATAGTGTATACCTGAATTACAAATACAATCTAATCTAATCTGATCTAATCTAAAAATATTCATTTTAATGAATTCTTGTGAATTAGTTTTTCTAGGGTTACACCATGGGACATATAGAACATATTGATGAATCCCAGATTTGTGCGTCAAACGTGGTGTGTACGCACAGTTCAAGCACATATTTGTGTGTACGCACTGTTTGTGAATGAGGCTCAATGTGCTTGACCTAATACCACACAAACAATTATAATAGTTCATGTGTTTATTGAACAAATGCATTAAACATTCAAAGTGCCGGTGAAAAAAGTAAGTGAACCCTCAGTAATGACTCCAAAAAGATCTAATTGGAGTCAGGAGTTAGCAAACCTGGGGTCCAATCAAGGAAACGAGTTTGGGGTAAGGTGTAGAGCTACTTTGACCTATAAAAAACACTCAAACCTTTTGAGCTATTCACAAGAAGCATCTGCTGATGTGAACCATGCCTCGCAGAAAATAGATCTCTGAAGACCTACCAAGAATTGTTGAGCTTCATAAGACTGAAAGGGGTTACAAAGTCATCTCAGAATAAGATTAAGACCTATAGTGTGTCTATACTTATGACTGTACTTCTTATGATGTAGATCGGATCACATTTTATGACCAATTAATACAGAAAGTAGTAGGAAGTAAAAAAAAAAAACTGGCCGATGCTAACTGAAAAAAAAAAAAAAAAAAGATTGTCCGATCACACCTTTGTGTCTTGCTTAGTTTGTGGTATTTTTTGCGTCAGTATATTTGCTAACATCCTGTTGGGTTAACAGAAGAATTTCAAAACAGGGTTTCATAATTTTCCAATGAATCAGTGGGGTTGATGGTGCACAGTTCACAGAAAGTTCAGTTTGCCAAATGTGTCAACCAAAATCATGTCTTGTGTGATGAATTGACACTAAGTTGAGTTTGTGTTGCGCTCAACTGACCATTGGAAATAGCATTGCATTTGTTTCATTAACTTAAATGACATTTTGCATTTATGATGGAGAATTTTGCCACAGAGATTGATGAATGTGCATTCCGGTTAAACAGGCACACACTGAAAGAACTACTAAAGACCGAAAAATAAGATTTTGTCCATATACTGTAGATTTTGGGTACATCCAAGGACTTATTGTGCTTGTTTGAACCAGTTGTATGGACTAGAGCCAGTTGACATTTTCGTGTCAGGAAACATGCCTGACAGAATAATTTCTTTGTGTCATATCCATGTATGCAGATAACATATAAACCATGCCATTTCTTCCCACAGACATTCAGATTAATGTTAGCTCTACCACTCTTAGCTCACCAATTTTTGTGAGCTAAGACTCCATCAAGCTGTGCACCACTGTCCATTTTTTTTGTGTTTACTCAAGGACTTGGAAATTGAATCTGTTGTATGCTGTTGCCCGAGCTTTCCTAGACAGCTACAGACACGCTAAATCAGAAAGATGAGTTCTCTGCAGCCTTTTCCCCATCTGTGTTTTCACTCCCAAGTGCTCCAAAACATATGAAGAAAATGAGTTATAATTTCAGTTAGTGTGCGTTGACAAGGTTGTATCAACAACATACGCCACTGAATTCTGCATGAAGATACTGTAGCTGTTGTTATATTGACAGAATTTGAAGTTCAATTACACATGTTGTCCTTTCTGTATTGTTTTAATGACTGGATGTGTTGTAGATTATGTGCAGTACTTTTGTGTCCCATGTTCTAACAAAGGTCATGATGAGTGCTTCTGTATAAATATTTTATTTGTATTACAGTAGGTGTCAGCCAGAGTGTCTCAATCTGACCTGTTCACACATACAGTATGTCCCAACAAAACCGCACTTCTCCATTTTACAGAAATAGCAGTTGGTTCATATCAAACACATGCACGTACACAAAATTACTGCTGATCAGACATACCGTATGTGCAGTAATTTGATTGGCTGTTAAGCTTTGTTTTGGTTGGAGATAAAACTAAACTGAATTCCAGATAAAATCAGCTTTGTTTTCTCCCTCGATTTTTACTGTGTCCTGCTCAGTTTGCCAGTAGGTGGCAGCGGAGTGGATGTCTGCTTGACGTACATTTTACGATTTTCTAGACAGAACAAGTTCTAGGCAGAAAACAATATACAGCATAATCTGTGAATATTTAGACTACGACCCCGCAGTAGATAAAAGTAAAAGTATGACGATGAAGAGTGATGGGAACATTTGTGGGATAAAAGCTAAAAGGTAAAAAAAAAACACTAATGTGAAAGTCCACCTTCAAAGCTCTCACAGAGAAGCAGGAGACAGCAAACGTAAGGTCACAGTCAGAAACACAGCAAACCTTAACTCAGTGTCAGCAGACCAACTATGACTCTCACGTTTTAACGTGGTAAATTTCATGTTATAACGTGATTAGATGTTCCGCTCTGATGATTTTTTTCTTTTTCTGGTGTGACAGATATATGTTTCTGTAGATTAGGAGAAGCAACAGTAGGTTAAATTTACTTGCAGGTGGGAGCATCTTGAAATACATACTAAATACATTTAAAAATGGATTTTCCCCATTAGATGCTATCTTCTAACAAGGAAAAAGTGGCTCGTCACAGAGCATGTGTGAATGATAATGCTGCTGCATGAAACAGCTGGGTGGCCTCAACATCCTGATCTATTTATAATATAATAACATCATCTGAGCCAGAACCTTTGAACTCATGATGGAGGACTGAAACTGGTTCCTATCTCTCTGCCCACACATATCTTTTAAAGATACGTTATCCAAAATTCTTATTGTCAGATGAAAAATGTATCAACTGTATTCACAATAAAAGACACTTATTTGACACTTCTTAACAGTATCGTTTCTTACTCCTGACATCACTCCAATACAACAGGCTGAAGAGCTTTTTTATACATCAGCGTATCCTGATCCCTGTGTGTGGGATTGTCTGCAGGTGTGCCAGAGTCAGAGCAGAGCCACAGCAGCTGCATATCATTTCTGTGATTAAGCCTCTACAAAAACACAGCCCTGCCACTTCCAACCACCCGGATCGTACACTGTGCTACCCGTCAGTGTGCCCAGCTTCAAGCCAACTTCTTATCAGTTTTGCTATTAAGCATTTAGTTCTTGTTGCCAATTTTCCTAGTGCTCATCTTGTTCCTTATTCCCTTGTAGTCCTGCCTGCTCTAACTCCGGTCCCCGTTCAGGTACTGCAGCTGTAGTAATATTGACAGACTTTGAAGTTCATGTTGTCCTTTCGGTTTTAATGACTGCATGTTTGGTGTACTCTGACCAAAGTGGCTTGGCATATATGAGGCAGACACACAGATATCAAAAAGGTGGTTTATTTACAAAAAATTTAACTCCATGTGAAACCAAAATAAGTACAAAACAAAAAAAGAGAAACATGTAACTGGGCTAAACTGATCATAAAACATATAAACATAACTTATATCAACTTAATGTCAAATGCACACAGCTACACACTGACATCTAAAAAAAAAACCTAACGGCCACAATTCAACTGCTTAATCTCTTAATCCCTAGGAATCTGCTTTTTGCTGCTCCCTTAGTTAAAAGCTTGTCGTTTGACTTTAGTTTAGTTGAGCTAGAAATAGTTATTCTAAATGATGTCATGTGACTATTTTCTTGTCCCATGTTCTAACAAAGGCCATGATGAGCACTTCTGTCTCAATATATTCTTGTATTAGTGTCACAGCCACAGTGATTAATCCTGATAATTGGCTGCAAATGTGTTCAAGAAGTTGTGGAGAGATAAAGTTTAAAAGGGGAGAAACAAGTTCTAACAGACACTTAAACATCAGTTGGTATTGTTCCTCTCTAAACTAACACAGGGGAATATCAGAAAAGCCTGGGTGAAAATGAAATGTGAAAATTAAAACTTGGTCATAGAGCTAAACCAAACACATCATTGGAAAGGTCTCGGCCTGGAGAGTATGTCAGTATGAAGACTCTTTATGGCTCCTGCTCTTAAATATTGACCTTTAAACCTTAAACTTGGTGCTTATAGGAAGCTTAAAGTTCCTACAATTTTGTGGCGCACTTGAAAACTACTTCGTAATAAATGATAAACGAGACATCATATACATTCACTGAACAGAGATTGTGAAAACAAAATCCATATTTCTCGCTAGTCATCAAAACACATTTTAATGCTGCATCTTAAAATATTACATTTTAGACTGAGAATTAAAAAAGAAAAAACTTTGTTTTTCATGTCTTGTCTTATTGTAGTTGTCTATTTAAATCTATTACTAACACAAAATATAATCTAAAAGATTTATAGCATATTTTTTTAAAAAACCCTATTCCCTGTAATGGTCTGGGGATCTGAATGTTTGTTAAAATATTACCATATCTATAAAATGTGTATTTATTTAATCAGTAATCATTTGAATGATTTACAGTAAAAATCCACTACTACATTTTATATATTGTGTATTTGGAGCATAACTGGGTTCTGAACAGGATAAATCTTCTTTTTTTTTGAAAGCTTTTCTCACCTGCTCTGATCAGCCAGCCTCAGTACTGTAGCGTCAGTCTAGAGGTGATCAATACCAAGTGAGGTTTAAGTCTCAAAAAATGAACCTGTCTTTTTAAAACCTCCTCTTGTGAACATTTGATCACAACCAATCATCTTCACTCAAACGAACTGCTTAATAGCCAATGAAATGACTGCAAACATATCTCTCATCATATACAGCATGTCTATGATAGCTAGCAGTAAATGGGTGTACAGCAGGTTAATCTGCATGTGTTAACTGTTATTTCTGTAAATGAAGAAGTGCACTGTACAGTATGTGTGACCCTGTCAGAGTGAGTCTCTGTGGCTGAGACCTAACAAGGAAATGATAAGACTGAAGCACCAACCACAGCCATCATAAGTACATTAAATACTGTACTGCACATAATCTGCAACCCATCCAGTCATTAAAATGAATACAGAAAGAATAATATGTGACTATAACAGCAGCTACAGAACAGTGACGACAACAAATGTGAAGCCAGATATTTTTTTTTATTTTTTAAAACCATGAAAAAGAAAAATGTGGTTTACAGAATATATGTAGCTCAAGATTCTTTCAGATTTTCATGAGCACAAATCATTCATTTAGCAAAGCTTGATTGGAAGTTTAGACACAGGGTATGTTGCCTGGCTTTAGGTTGCCACTCTGATAATGGACAGGAAGGCACTCCGGGACTGGATGATCTCCAATCCTGTTACATGCCACAATCACATTATCTCTACTTCCAACTATTTTTTTAACTTTACAAGTAATTATGTCGGATGTGACGTGATACACCAACATGGTTGACTCGCTGATGCACAGACTAGGTCTGCTCGGAACAGGAGTTTGTGGGCGGCGGCCAGCCTTGCTGCAGATCTTCAGGACATTTCCCTTATCGGCGTCCTCGATGAAGGACTGCACCACAGCTGTGCCGCAGAGTCCTTCAGTCTTTAAGTATCTGTGTAATGAGATCATGTTAAACTTAACTTTTATTTTCTTTTTGCCTTGTTGTGTGGCTGCAACACTCTAACCACAAAAAGATTGTCTTCATTTGAACAAAGTTTTCAGCAGCTGCCACAGAAAAGAAAAAAAAATCAGAGCTGTCAATGAGTAATACTCAAATTGTCCTATATTAATGCACAAAGGATTTTACACCACAGAAGAACAAGTAATTGATTTAACAATTTAACTCACTTTTCCCATTCCTCGTGGGACTGTCTTGGAAAGTCAGTTTGAACAATGTGTTTCTTGATGAATACATTAAATGCATCTATGGTGCTTCTCTCCTCACAGGGCAACGCTCCTCCACCGCGAACGAAGGCAAGAGTGAAGAAAGTCAGGAGAATGACTTTCATTTTGTCTGTAGGTTTTAAATAAAGGAGATGACACCACATGAACTGAATAAAGTGAAGTTAAAATAAATTAAATTAGCCATCAAAAGGCAAAACATTAAATGTATGTGAGAGAGAAAAAGAGCTTTTCTTACCTTTCTCTGTTGCTGTGTTAGCTTGGAGAGGAACAATACCAACTGATGTTCAAGTGCCTGAACTCTTAACATTTTTCTCCCCTTTTTAAACTTTCTCCCTAGACACACATTTCATCACAGCCAATTATCTTCATCCAAAACAAAGCTTAACAGCCAATCAAATTACTGCATATGCAATATGTGTGATTACCAATAATTTAGTGTACGTGCACCAACTCATATTTCTGTAAATGGAGAAGTGCACTTTCTGTTGGGACATACTGTATGTGTTAACATGTCAGATTGAGACACTGTGGCTGACACCTAATACAAGAACATATTAACAGAAGCACTCATCATGGCCTTTGTAAGCACATGGGACACAAAAGTACTGCACATAATCTGCAACCCATCAAGTCATTAAAACATACAAAAAGGACAACATGTGTTTCATGAATTTCAAATTCTGTCAATATAACAACAGCAACACTACCTGCATGCAGTATTCAGTGGTGTACTGTATGTTGTTAATATGATATGACTGTCAGCTGACAAAGCAGAGGTTTACACACAGAGAGAACCAAGGTAATATTCAGTGCTGGAGCAGGTGGCAGTGGAGCCATTGGACCATTTAACACAGACACGACTTTGATCTACAGAGCAGTGATAACAAACATCGGTGGTGCCTACAGTCCATCTACAGGTAATATCTGATATATACATAGACACAAAATCATTCAAAGACTTAAAGTTTATGTAAGATCAGCATTTCAGCAGGATACCTGCACTCCTGAACAGGATGAGCAGGTATCAGGTGCTAGAACACGATGGAATGATAGATACATTTGAGCCAGAAAATAAATAAAGACACAAATGAATAAATCAATCAACAACACATTGCTGTCAAACTGCTGTCAAAGCCACAACCAATAACCTGCTTTTGTATCCGCAGGTGTCTTCACTGCACCGGTTGCAGGTGTTTATTATTTTACATTCTTCTATCACGCCGGAGGAACGTATGAGGTAAAGCTTCTCTTGTACAAGAACAACGAGTTGATGGCCATGACCCATGATCACCAGTCAGCCGTTGATACTGCTGATAATGGAGGAAACGCAGTGTTCCTGCAGCTGCAGCGAGGTGACCAGGTGTATGTACGCTTGGCTGCGAACTCTCATGTTTGGGGAACCCACCACCATACAACTTTTAGTGGTTTTCTGGTCAGTCAAATATGAGAATGACCACTTTATTGCAATACAGAATCAATAATTAGATGTAAAGATACCTTCAAACACTGTCACAAACTCAGATAACTAAAAAGAAGGTACTTACTCATTTTGTAAATCCAGAGAAATAATTCAATTAAAAATGAGTGCAATTAATCACCTTTTATTTACTACATTGTGTCATGAAGCTGACAGTTTTGTCACATAAACAGATTTAAAGCAGATAAAAGCTGAACCCAGAATGTTGTTTGTTTGTAGGAAATTTAAAATAATGTGTCACCAAATTCTGACATTTGAACACTGGATGGATTAAATGTCATGTACCTCCATGTTCTGTAATAGTTTCCTGCTGCATGTCATGAATCATATCAGTAATCTGCAATGTGGTTATATTTTAATGAACAGATTCAACTTCTTGATCCATTTAATTACAGAATTAATTAAACAGACTTCCTTTATAGATAGATAGATGGGCAAGAGTGAAGATGATAGAAGTCATGAGAATGACGTTCATTTCGTCTGGAGAAAGAATGAGAGTTTGAGTTATTGAGCAGAGTGATTTGTCTTTCAAAAACAATATAAATACACCAAAAAGTAATTTCTGACATGTTGTACATGCAATAAATGTAGAATTTTAGAGAGATAAAAGAGGTTTTCTTACTTTTCTCTGTTACTGTGTTTATTTGGAGATGAACACTACCAACTGATGTTTAAGTGCCTGTTAGAACAACCAAGATGTTTCTCGCCCTCCTTCCTCTTCCCCTTCCTCTCTTCACCACTTCTTGAACACATCTGACCACAGCTGACTATCTTCAGCCAAAACCAAGCTTAACACAGCCAATCAAATTACTGCACATACAGTTTTTGTGACTACCAGTAATTTTGTATGTGCATGTTTGACACGAACCAACTGCTATTTCTGTATGTGTGAACATGTCAGGCTGAGACACTAATGCTGACAACTAATACTAGAAAGATATTGAGGCAGAAGCACTCACCATGGCCTTTGAAAGCACATGAGAAACAAAAGTACTACACATAATCTGCAACCCATCCAGTCATTAAAACATGTGTTACATTACATTTGTGTTGTTGAACATGATTTTTGACCCCTGCACTGCAGGACACAAAATAGACATATGGGTCACAGTGTATGTCTGACAAAGTAAAACAGCGCCCTCTGCTGGACCAAACCAGCGAGAGGCGAGGAAGTGACTTGGTGAGTGACGTCTGTGGCTGGATGAGCTCACTGTGTAAACAAATCTAGACCAATATGACAACATAAGGAGCAATTATTATTCATTAATCCAATCATCATTTAGCACTCCCATTTTTTCACCGTAATGTGCATTTAAAAGTAGTCCTGCATTTTTGTACAGTTTTAAATCTTTTTTTTATTTTTTTATATGTCTTGTCCAATTGTCAGTAGTTGTATATTCAAATTACTTACACAAAATATCACATGAAAGATTTATAGCATGTTTTAAAAAAGCCTGTTCACTGTAACGGTCTGGGGATCTAAATGTTTGTTAAAATATTACCATATTTATATGATATGTGTGCAGTGTGTTTTTGTGGTGGTTGCCGTGGCACCTCTTGCATTTTGTTTGGAGGTGTGCGCTCGAAGCCATTGGCTCTTTGCCCATTAAATCGATGTATTGATGTAGATCGATGTTTCGTTACACCTCTAATAATTACCAGTATATGGGTGTACAGTAGGTTAATTTGCATGTGTTTATTGGCACAAACCAACTGTTATTGCTCATGAAGAAGTGCACTGTACAGTATGTGTGAACATTTGATCACAACCAATCATCTTCACTCAAACGAACTGCTTAATAGCCAGTGAAATGACTGCAAACATATATTTCATTATATACAGTATGTCTATGATAGTTAGCAGTAAATGGGTGTACAGCAGGTTAATCTGCATGTGTTAACTGTTATTTCTGTAAATGAAGAAGTGCACTGTACAGTATGTGTGACCCTGTCGGAGTGAGTCTCTGTGGCTGAGACCTAACAAGGAAATGATAAGACTGAAGCACCAACCACAGCCATCATAAGTACATTAAATACTGTACTGCACATAATCTGCAACCCATCCATTCATTAAAATCAATACAGAAAGAACAATATGTGAGTATAACAACAGCTACAGTACAGTGACAACAACAAATGTGAAGCCAAACATTGTTTTATTTTTTACTCCCATGAAAAAGAATACAGAAAGAATGTTTTAAAAACTTTACAACACACTGTATTATCTATAACATGAGGTTTACAGAATATATGTAGCTCAAGACTTGTTCATATTTTCATGATCCTAAATCATTCATTTAGCAAAGCTTTATTTAACGTTGCCTGCAGGGTATATTGCCTCGCCTTTGGTCTTTGTATCTCTCATAATGGACAGGAAGGCACTGCTTTCCAACCATATTACATGCTACAATCACATGATGGTTGTGGTCACTGACATCATTTTTTTTAATTTCGCAACCATTTCTGGATGTGACCTGATACACCAACATAGATGAACTGCTGATGCACAAGTTGCTGTTCCCTCCATCAAGACGCCAGCCAGCGCTGCTACAGATCTGCAGGACCTTTGCCTCATCGGTTTTCATAATGAAGGATTGAAATATATTTCTGCCGCAGAGTCCTTCTCTCTCAAAGTATCTGTGTAATGAGAGCATGTTAAAGTTGTATTGTTTTTTTTTCTTTCTTTTGGCTTGCTTCGTGGCTGCAGCATTTTAGCTCTAACCGCAAAAACATCTTTACTTGAACAACGTTTGAAACAGCTGTCAGAATATCACATGTTCCTGCTGTTGACTAAATCACACGACTGCAATTTTTTTAATCAGTTTTTTATGGAAAAAATAGCAGAGCTCTCATTGGGTATAGTGAAATTGTCCTATAACAATTCATAAAGGATTGTATAACGTCGAACACATTTTGCCCTAGAAACTGCATTTACCTGCTGCTGACCAATTTTTGAGGGACTACTGTATTTCCAATGAGAAATAAGATACAGTATGAACTTTTATACAGTTTTTAAACCTAATCTTTCTTTTGTAGTTTAACAGCCAGATCACTCATATGATACACTAATTGTGGGTGATCCCATCCAAATTTAATCATTTCTCTGTTATAGGACTAAGAATGTTCCACTAAATTACAAAAAGAAAAAAAAAATTAAACATTTGAACTCACTTTTTCCATGCCGATAGGGACTTTGGATCAAAGCCATGTGGAAGGATGTGTTTCTTCTTGAATTCTTTGTATTGTTTCTCGTAGCTGATATCCTTACAGGGCTCTGAGGCATAGCGTGCCACATTCACGTTTATGTCGTTGCCATTAAAAAACACTCCTTGGCCACCATGAACAAGGGCAAGAGTGACGATGATGGAAGTCAGGAGAATGACGTTCATTTTGTCTGGAGTGGAGAAAGAATCAGAGTTTGAGTTATTGAACAAAGTTCAATTTGTCATTCAAAAACAATATAAATACACCAAAAAGTAATTTCTGACATGTTGTACATGCAATAAATGTAGAATTTTAGAGAGATAAAAGAGGTTTTCTTACTTTTCTCTGTTACTGTGTTTATTTGGAGATGAACACTACCAACTGATGTTTAAGTGCCTGTTAGAACAACCAAGATGTTTCTCCCCCTCCTTCCTCTTCCCCTTCCTCTCTTCAACACTTCTTGAACACATCTGACCACAGCTGACTATCTTCAGCCAAAACCAAGCTTAACACAGCCAATCAAATTAATGCACATACAGTTTTTGTGACTACCAGTAATTTTGTACGTGCATGTTTGACACGAACCAACTGCTATTTCTGTATGTGTGAACATGTCAGGCTGAGACACTAATGCTGACAACTAATACTAGAAAGATATTGAGGCAGAAGCACTCACCATGGCCTTTGTAAGAACATGAGAAACAAAAGTACTGCACATAATCTGCAACCTGTCATTAAAACAAATACAGGAATGATAACGTGTAAATTACATTTGTGTTGTTGAACATTGAATTGAATTGAATTGAATTGTCTTTATTGTCATTGCATCGAGGTCAATACATCAAAATTTAAAACAGCTCCATCCTCTGTCATCACTCACACACACACACACATCTCATACTTAAATAAAAAGGAGTAGATAAAAATTAAAATATATACACATATAGATACATACACCCCATACTCATGCACACACATACAGTACATACATAAAACTCATCATTTAAAGTGCAGAGATGGTGTATAAAGTGCATTTAGTGATTGCACACAGTTCCCTGGCACAGAAACAGAACAGGTCATGATTTTTGACCCCTGCACTCCAGGACACAAACTAGAATTATGGGTCACATTCAGGCGGGGAGTTCCTGTCCTCTGAAATGAGGCCAACGCGGAAGTAACTTAAAACTGCATTCTATCAAAAGGCCACCAGGGGGGAGACCGTTTTGGTGTCAAAAGGATTTCCGTCTCTATACAAGTCAATGGAGAATTCACCAACTTCTCACTTGATTTCTAACCTCAGTAAACGTTTTCAAAATGTGTTTATGGTCTCAATCGCTAGTTTAAAGCCTTCTTCAATGCAGTATGATGTTCATTTGTGAACTTTTGGCCTCCCTGATTTTATATTTGACGATAAAGCAGGGTATGCATTAGGGCGTGGCTACGTCGTGATTGACAGGTTGATTGGTTCACAGGTTCAGGAGGGCGCCTCATGTCCCTCCTGATGCCCATATAAGTAGAAGCCGTGTTTTTATTTTTCCCGGCATGCACCTGAAATGTTCAAGATGGCGCTGCTCAGATCAGATACTATTGGCCTCCGAGCAGCAGTCCACAAACCAATGGGTGACGTCACGGATGTTTCGTCCATTTCTTATATACAGTCTATGGTTCAACAACACAAATGTAATGTAACTTTTACTGAGAATTATGTAAATAAATGTATCTAGAAGCTTCATTGGTTTATTAAAAAAATACAAACCACGTTGCCTAATAATGCTGCTACTATTAGTCTACTACCACTTGCATTCTCATCTTTGTAGTGAGATGAAGTCTGCCTGCTCACCTGACGTCTGATAATTTTTGGTGCAATGGGGAAAAAACTGCGAGCTATTGAATCAGACTGAAACACAGTGAAAAGCAGATTCAGGAACTGAGAAACAAAGGTAAATTCAAACATTTCCTAAACTATGGTGGGAATATCATTCAGCACAGTAACACAAATCCATTTCAAACTGACATTGATTATCCAAAAACTTGAAGCCAGTAAATAACCAAACATCTTTTCCATCAACAGCAGCACTTATCTGAAGCAGACGGGACTATAGTTTAATAACAGAAATAAAAGATTCAATTTCACACCTATTATATTTTGGCTCTTTATCATTTGTGACAGGTAGTATGTCTTTAAGACACTTGCTAGCTTAGCAACATTAAAGCAACAACCCATGTAGGAGTTAGTTTTACACATCTGATGTTGTGAACACATAATAATCAAGCTGTTATTGGAGTGTGTCTGCAAATTAACCTGTAGACCGAAATGTGTAACCAGTCAAACATCATCTCTGTGGTGCAGCAGGATATTGTTGCATAGTGTTAGCTAACTATACATGTACGTAGAGTTTAAACCTTGCCAATAGAGTGAAAAGAGTAAAATCATATTTTTGGGTGGAGTATCCCTTTTACTTTTGTAATACCATGATATAATACATCATATAAATGTTAGGTCATATCACCAAATGCTATTATATAGTAATGTCCATGGTGACTCATTTCCATCTCATCCTATCTAAACAACACTGAGACATTTACTTAAATACAAGATTTTTTTTGGATAATATCAATTAAACAAGAATATTAATTATGCAATGTTATATGTTATTTTTATTCATTTTTAACAACATGAAAGTCGAGATAAAAAATAACACAAAGTAAACATTTTTTTGTATAATTGTTTTATTTATATGAAGTTCAACCATGACAATATTCAACTTTCTTATCACGTTGAAGCAGTTTTAAAAACACAATTAAACAACAAAAAGTATGAGTTTTTCAGTGTATTTATTTGTTTTGGTTGTACAGTAGAATATCAATATCAATGGATTATAGGCAGACAAATACACACTGTGCAGATTACTGATATGATTCATGACATACAGCAGTAAACTATTACAGAACATGTAGGTGCATGAAATTTAATCCATCCAGTGTTCAAATGTCAGAATTTAGTGACACTTTTGTTCAACTTCCTACAAACAAACAATATTCTGGGTTCAGCTTTTATCTGCTTTAAATCTGTTTATGAGACAAAACTGTCAGCTTCATGACACAATGCAGTAAATAAAAGATGATCCATTGCATTACAAGTGAATTATTTCTCTGGATTTACAAAATGAGTAACTGAATTTAAATTCTGATGGTCACAAATGTATTATTGATGTGAAGTGTTTGAAGGTATCTTTAGATCTAAGTATTGATTCTGTATTAAAATAAATTGGTACATTATTTGTCCATTCTCATATTTGACTGACCAGAAAACCACTAAAAGTTGTATGGTGCTCATATCCCCAAACATAACAGTTCTCATCCAAACGGACGTACACGTGGTCACCTCGCTGCAGCTGCAGGAACACTGCGTTTCCTCCATTATCAGCTGTATCAACGTCTGACTGATGATCATGGGTCATGACCATCAGCTCGTTGTTTTTGAACAAGAGAAGCTTTCCCTGATACTTTCCACCAGAATGATAGAAGATGGTAAAGTAATAAGCGCCTGCCACTGGTGCAGTGAAGATACCTGTGAAAACAAAAGCATGTTTTGGTTGTGGCTTTGACAGCTTATCAACAAAGTTAGGGCTTGATTTTTTTTTTCTCAGGGGAAGGTTCAAATGAAATGCATCGATCATTATTATTTTGCACCTGCTACCTGCTCATCCTGTTCAGTAGGGCAGGTATCCTGATGAAATGCTGATTGTACAAAAATCGTGCTTCTTTAAATGAATATGTATATAACAGATATTACCTGTATATTGACTGTAGGCACCACCGATGTTTGTTATCACTGCTCTGTAGATCAAAGTCGTGGCTGTGTTAAATGGTCCGATGTCTCCGCTGCCACCTGCTGCTGCACTGAATATTACCTTGGTTCTCTCTGTATGAATTAAATCATCCTATATCAATATCTTGGCACTTGGTACTTATGTCCAAATAATAATATCCATGCTTGTTTATTACATCATAATGAACAAACAATTCATTGATTCTTAATTCAAGTCTTTGAATCAATCACAGGAAATGTTTGACTTTACCTTTATTTATCAGATCCATAATCTGGTTTTCACTGTTCCTGAGCCGGTTTTCACTGTTGTTTAGTCTGGTTTCAGTCTCCTTCAGTTTGATTTCACTGTCCTGCAGTCTGGTTTCCGTCTCCTTCAGTTTGGCATCACTCTCCTTCTGTTTGGTTTCAGTCTCCTTCAGTCTGGTTTCAATAACTTGCAGTTTTTCTCCCATGGCACCAAACTTAATTAGAAGATCGCACATGTCAGGTGAGCAGACAGACTGCATTTGACCATTTATTTCTATGTCATTAGCATTAGCATCATCCTGGGCCAAAGTCAAGCCACAGAACAGGAACACAAAAGATAACACTGTAAATGTCATCCTGTCAGTTGAATCCAAGATCTCTCAGTCTCCTAAACTCTGATTGAAATGATCCCTCTGACTGATTTCATGCTGTTTTAAAATGACCTTTTAATTTTTAACTTCCCATTTGACATGTGACTTTATTATCTCATTATAAATCATCTATTATTTATTTCATGGAGGAAAAATGAGGAACACCATCAGTGTTAAGCTATGTATCTTTGATTGTTACTTTTTTGTTACATTGTGAAATTGACAAAATGACAAAGATTTATTTTGGTTGTGTACTATCAAGTACAGTGGCCCTAAAGTGCAAAACACAACATCATTACAGGAAACACAATATTACAGCCCAGCAATAAAAATAAATACACAGACAACTTTTATAGTGCTTTACACGTGCAGTAGTGACACTTCTGCAACCTTTTAATGACAAAATCATACTTCTCACCTTTGAAAAATGAATGTGAAGCCCTGACTTAATTCATTCTCACTGTTCATACAGTGGAGCATGACATTTAGTCAATACTCTTACTGTGAGCAGGGTGACAACAAACTGAAGCAGGTTCTCACTTTCTGCCTCAATTTCAGGATCACAAGAGACAAATGGATCAGCAGACTCAGATGTCGGTCACATCACAGCACACACACACACACACACACACACACACACACACACACACAAATACACACACACACACACACACAGATACACAAAGTTGACCTGTTTGTTTTTAACAACCCATTTAACACGTGACTTCATTATCTTATTGCAAATTATTTATTTACTCTTTCAGTGGAAGATATCAATGTGTTAATCTTTGTTACTGTACAATAAAATATATCTATGGAGAACAGTGACCCTGACCTGCAAAACACAACATGAAAACAGGAAACACATGAGAGACTCTGGAAAATACATTTGCATAACTGAGAACACAACACACAACATTTCAGAAAACATATTTTACCAAATGGAAATGTTTTACATTTGACAGAATGTTCAGAGTTTGGACAGTGATACTAAACAACAACCATGGATGCTTCTTTTAAATGAAATCAAATGTGTACATTAACCCAAAGTCATTATAATACTTATTATTGAATCCTACCACCTAATTGTGGTCATCCTATTTTAGGTGTGCCACGTGTACATAGACCTGTCCCCTCAGTGTCATTGAAGGAAGATACGTTTAGCACAAAGGATGTGACTTTAAGACACTCGTAGCCTAGCAACATTAATTCAAAAAACCCATGTAGGAGTCAGTTTTACACATCTGATGTTGTGAACACATAATGATCAAGCTGTTATTGGAGTGTTTGCAAATTAACCTGCAGACCGAAATGTGTAACCAGTCAAACATCATCTCTGTGGTGCAGCAGGATATTGTTGCATAGTGTTAGCTAACTATACATGTACGTAGAGTTTAAACCTTGCCAATAGAGTGAAAAGAGTAAAATCATATTTTTTGGTGGAGTATCACTTTTACATTTGTAATACCATGATATAATATGTTATATAAGTGTTAGGTCATATCACCAAATGCTATTATATAGTAATGTCCATGGTGACTCATTTCCATCTCATCCTATCTAAACAACACTGAGAAATGTACTTAAATACCAGATTTGTTTGGATAATATCAATTAAGAATATTATGCAATGTTTTATGTTATTTTGAATCATTTTTAACAACATGCAAGTCGAGACAAACAATAACACAAAGCAAACATTTTGTTGTATAGTTTTTTTTATTTATATGAAGTTCAACCATGACAATATTCAACTTTCTTATCATGTTGTTGCAGCTTTAAAAACACAATTAACCAACAAAAAGTATGGATTTTTCAGTGTATTTATTCCTTGTGATTGTACAGTAGAATATAAATATCAATGGATTATAGACAGACAAATACACACTGTGCAGATTACTGATATAATTCATGACATGCAGCAATAAGCAATTATAGAAACTTAATCCATCCAGTGTTCAAATGTCAGAATTTAGTGAAACATTTGTTCAATTTCCTACAAACAAACAACATTCTGGGTGCAGCTTTTATCTGCTTTAAATCTGTTTATGTGACAAAACTGTCAACTTCATGACACAATGTATTAAATAAAAGATGATCCATTGCTCTAATTTATAAATGAATTATTTCTCTAGATTTACAAAATGAGTGACTGCCTTCTTTTTAGTAATTTGAGTTTGAATTCTGATTGTAAGAAATGTATTATTGATGTGAAGTGTTTGAAGGTATCTTTACATCTAAGTATTGATTCTGTATTAACATAAAATGGCTAATTATTTATCCATTCTCATAATTGACTGACCAGAAAACCACTGAAAGTTGTTACATTGCTGCCTCCCCAAACATGACAGTTTTCACCTAAGCGGACATACACCTGGTCGCCTTGCTGCAGTTGCAGGAACACTGCATTTCCTCCATTATCAGCTGGATCATTTGACGGGTGATCATCGGCTCTGACAATGAACTGGTTGTTGTTGTACAACTTCAGCATTGCTCTTTGCTCTCCTCCACCATGACTATAAAAGGTAAAGTAATAAACACCTGCAACTGGTGCAGTGAAGATACCTGTGGATACAAAAGCAGGTTTTTGGTTTTGGTACATTTTCATTATTATTTTGCAACAGATACCTGCTCATCCTGTTCAGGATGGCAGGTATCCTGCTGAAATGCTGATCTTGAAAAAACCTTTAGTCTTTGAATGAATATGTGTCTATGTATATAACAGATATTACCTGTATATTGACTGTAGGCACCACCGATGTTTGTTAGCACTGCTCTGTAGATCAAAGTTGTTTCTGTGTTAAATGGTCCAATGTTTCCGCTGCCACCTGCTGCTGCACTGAATATTACCTTGGTTCTCTCTATGAAGTAAAATATAATATCATTATCTTCATAGGTACTTCTGTCCATCCTTTTTTATTATACTATGATGAAGACAACAAGTCGTTCACTCTTGATTAAAGTCTTTGAATCAATCACAGGAAATGTGGGACTTTACCTTTGTTTCTCAGATCCATAATCTGGTTTTCACTGTGCTGCAGTCTGGTTTCAGTCTCCTTCTGTTTGGTTTCACTGTCCTGTAGTCTGGTTTCAGTCTCCTTCAGTTTGGCATCACTCTCCCTCTGTTTTGTTTCAATAGCTTGCAGTTTTTCTCCCATAGCACCAAACTTAATTAGAAGATCACACATATCAGGTGAGCAGACTGACTGCATTTGACCATTTATTTCTATGTCATTAGCATTAGCATCATCCTGGGCCAAAGTCAAGCCACAGAACAGGAACACAAAAGATAACACTGTAAATGTCATCCTGTCAGTTGAATCCAAGATCTCTCAGTCTCCTAAACTCTGATTGAAATGATCCCTCTGACTGATTTTATGTTGTTTAAAAACGACCTGTTAATTTTTAACTTCCCATTTAACATGTGACTGTATTATCTTATCCTACATACAATTCAGGTCAGTTAATAGTTCTTAATCTATCAACAGTATCTGTATACAACTGTGTTTCAGTAAAATGGTAAATCATTGAAGAGTTATCCTTTTTGTCACATTTGATCAAGCAGAAATCCACTGAAGGTGGTTCATGATGTGTGTTTGTATCCATGTGTACATACACCTGTCCCCTTAGTGCCACTGAAGGAACATACCTTTAGCACAAAGGATGTGTAAAACCTCTGTTGATATTTAAATACTTTATTTTAAATTGTAATTAGTGTATTCAAATAAAGCATTTAAAACATATTAACACTATATTCATAATATAATGATATAAAGAGAAAGAAAAACTTCACTCATCAAGTCACTTGTATCGACTCAACATTTGAGGCTCTTTCATGCTGACTTCCATCAGGTGGTTCAACATGTTGATAACCTCCAGTCCTGCTTCAATGCACTGGTTCAGCCAGCAGAGGGTGCTGTTTTATTTTGTCGGACATAAAATGTGACTCATATGTGTCTTTTGTGTGTCCTGGAGTTCAGGGGTCGAAAATCATGTTCAACACATAGACTGTATATAAGAAATGGACGTAACATCCGTGACGTCACCCATTGGTTTGTGGACTGCTGCTCGGAGGCCAATAGTATCGTATCTGAGCAGCGCCATCTTGAACATTTCCGGTGCGTGCCGGAAAAAATAAAAACACGGATTCTACTTATATGGGCATCAGGAGGTGCATGAGGCGCCCTCCTGAACCTGTGAACCAATCAACCTGTCAATCACGACGTAGCCACGCCCTAATGCATACCCTGCTTTATCGTCAAATATAAAATCAGGAAGGCCAAAATCTCACAAATGAACATCATACTGCATTGAAGAAGGCTTTAAACTAGCGATTGAGACCATAAACACATTTTGAAAACGTTTACTGAGGTTAGAAATCAAGTAAGAAGTTGTTGAATTCGCCATCGACTTGCATTGAGACGGAAGTCCTTTTGACACCAAAACAGTCGCTCCCTGGTGGCCTTTTGATAGAATGCAGTTTTAAGTTACTTCCGTTGGCATCATTTCAGAGGACCGGAACTCCCCGCCTGGTTCAACAACACAAATGTAATGTAACGTTTACTGAGAATGATGTAAGTAAATGGATTTAGAAGCGTCATTGGTTTATTAAAAAAATACAAACCAAGTTGCCTAATAATATTAGTCTACTAACACTTGTATTCTCATCTTTGTAGTGAGATGAAGTCTGCCTGCTCACCTGACGTGTGATCTACTGATAATTTTTGGTGCAATGGGGAAAAAACTGCGAGCTACTGAATCAGACTGAAACACAGTGAAAAGCAGATTCAGGAACTGAGAAACAAAGGTAAAGTCAAACATTTCCTAAACTATGGTGGGAATATCCTAATTCAGCACAGTAACACAAATCCATTTCAAACTGACAGATTATCCAAAAACTTGAAGCCAGTAAATAACCAAACATCTTTTCTATCAAGAGCAGCACTTATCTGAAGCAGACTGGACTATAGTTTAATAACAGAAATAAAAAAAGCCTTTGTCACGTTCTGCCCCAATGTGGATTTAGCAATACTGTCATTATGGTCATAAACATGCACACAGTTTTTTATTGGCTTGTTTGGGAGTTGTACGTGGACAGCATCCAATGAAATATGACATGCCCACAGGGCAGGAATTATAGCCAGATGGCCTGTGTAATAGATTGCCCTGGGATGTGGCTGTAATGCCCTTTCTTAAATGAACTCCCCACACAGCCAGTTTGATATGCCCTGTTATGAACTGGCCGTTGTGCCCTGAAAACAAAGTTGCAGATTTCATGATTACATGTGACACAGCAATTAAACAGACTCAACGTTTCCCAGTGTCTCCATCACCATGCTGGACATAAACAGTAGCACAAGATTTCTCCCACTCCACAAATATATGTGTAACATTAACGTTGACTACTAACCTGCTACCTAAGTATTGATGTATTATATCTTTTAAACAAGAATATTATGCAACTGTCTGTATTATTTTAATTTATTTTTTAACAACATTAAAGTCAACACAAAAAATAACACCAACCAAATTGTTTATTATTGTATATTAATTTATTTATATGAAGTTCAACCATGACAATATTCAAGTTTATTATCATGTCGAACAGCTTTAAAACCACAATTTACCAACAATTTCTGAGTTTTTCAGTGTATTAATTCCTTGTGGACCGAAATGTGTAACCAAAAATAGTGTCTGTGGTGCAAACATCACATAAATGTTAGATCATATCACCAACCCCTAATATATGGTAATGTCTATGGTGACTCATTTGCATATCATCCAATCTAAACAACACTGAGAAATTTACAACAACATTTTTGAGTTTTTCAGTGTATTTATTTGTTTTGGTTGTACAGTAGAATATCAATATCAATGGATTATAGGCAGACAAATACACACTGTTCAGATTACTGATATGATTCATGACATGCAGCAGTAAACTATTACAGAATATGTAGGTGCATGACATTTAATCCATCCAGTGTTCAAATATCAGAATTTGGTAACACATTTGTTCAACTTCATACAAACAAACAAAGTTATTATTATTTCTCTGGATCAACATTTTGCCTTCTTTTTAGTAATCTGTGTTTAAATTCTCATCACAAAAATGTTTTCTTGATCTGAAGTGTTGAAGTAGAGATATCTACACATATTGGTAATTAATCTCTATCACAATAAAGAGGTTTACCTCTGTATTATTAATCCTATTTTACACTTGACTGACCAAAAAACCACTGAAGGTGGTATGGTGGTCAGTTCCATAAACATGTGAGTTTGCAGTCATGTTCACATAGACCTGGTCGCCTGGCTGCAGCTGCAGGAACACAGCGTTTGCTCCATTATGAGCAGTTTCATGGACTGCTGGGTGATTCTGTGTCATGATTACTTGTTGGTTGTTCTTGTAGAGATACAGCACTGTGCCATACTTTTTTCCAGCATGATGGAAGAGTGTAAAATAATAAACACCTGCAACAGGTGCAGTGAAGATACCTGTGGAGACAAAAACACGTTTTTGGTTGTAGTCTTGAATGTTTAACATCAAAGTTTTGGCTTAACTTCCTTTATCTTTTTTGAGAGGGTCACATGAAATTGATCCATTATTCCAG
Organism: Scomber scombrus; assembly: GCF_963691925.1. Taxonomy (NCBI): domain Eukaryota; kingdom Metazoa; phylum Chordata; class Actinopteri; order Scombriformes; family Scombridae; genus Scomber; species Scomber scombrus. The sequence continues at coordinate 7,975,610 of NC_084992.1, read as the reverse complement.
GTAAAATGCTGATCCTACTAAAATGTTAGTTCTTTAAATGAATATGTGTCTATGTATATATCAGATATTACCTGTAGATGGACTGTAGGCACCACCAATGTTTGTTTTCACTGCTCTGTAGATCAAAGTCTTGTCTGTGTTAAATGGTCCAAAGGTTCCGCCGAAACCTGCTGCTGCACTGAATATTACCTTGGTTCTCTCTGTATAAAGTAAAATATAATATCATTATCTCGTTAAATATTTCTGTCCTACTAACATCTTCCATCATTGTTTATTACATCATATTAAACAAAACAATTCATTCATTCTTTATTAAAGTCTTGAAGTCGTGAATCAATCTCAGGAAATGAGTGACTTTACCTTTGTTTCTCAGATCCATAATCTGGTCTTCACTCTCCTTCAACCTGGTTTCCATGTTTTGCAGCTTTTCTCCCAACTTCATCAGAAGATCAGACATGTCAGCTGAGCTGGCAGACATTTCTTTATTTATTTCTTTAACAGAAAAGATAACACTGTAAATGTCACACTCTCAGTTGAATTCAAGATCTCTCAGTCTCCTAAACTCTGATTGAAATGATCCCTCCGACTGATTTTTTGTTGTTTTAAAACGACCTGTTAATTTTTAACTTCCTATTTGAAATGTGACGTTATTATCTTATTACAAATGAACAGTAAACAGTTTCTGTGGAAGAGTAACAAGGAAATATTAACATGTTCTGGAAACCATTAATGTTAATGTTTGATTACTGACTTTTAATTGGTCTTCATCACACAATAACAGGATTTCTTTGAGTTGCGGCGCAATAAAATATCTATCTATTAATACAGTGGAAAAGACAATATAATCACAATCAAGATCAGTTCAGAGTTTTTGACCATGCAACCATGCACTAGTACTCACTGAGCCAATCCTTCCTGTTAAAGCTTTCTAGCTGTTCTACAGTCCCTTCTCTGTCTTGTCCGTTCTACGGGACATTTTGACACCATGATATGTTGAAAGTATGAAATCATATGAATACCATGTGTTACTTTTTCAATCTCTTCTTCCTTCCTTTCAAACTCAGCTTAATATGTGTTCATTGACTCTACTGAGATGTTAAAAGTGAGTATCAGTAAATAGTTCAATTTGTCATTCAAAAACAATATAAATACACCAAAAAGTAATTTACCAAATGCTGTACATGCAATAAATGTAGAATTTTAGAGAGATAAAAGAGGTTTTCTTACCTTTCTCTGTTACTGTGTTTATTTGGAGATGAACACTACCAACTGATGTTTAAGTGCCTGTTAGAACAACCAAGATGTCTCTCCCCCTCCTTCCTCTTCCCCTTCCTCTCTTCACCACTTCTCTAACACATCTGACCACAGCTGACTATCTTCAGCCAAAACCAAGCTTAACACAGCCAATCAAATTAATGCACATACAGTTTGTGTGACTACCAGTAATTCTGTACGTGCATGTTTGACACGAACCAACTGCTATTTCTGTATGTGTGAACATGTCAGGCTGAGACACTAATGCTGACAACTAATACTAGAAAGACATTGAGGCAGAAGCACTCACCATGGCCTTTGTAAGCACATGAGAAACAAAAGTACTACACATAATCTGCAACCTGTCATTAAAACAAATACAGGAATGAAAACATGTGTAAATTACATTTGTGTTGTTGAACATTGAATTGAATTGAATTGAATTGAATTGTCTTTATTGTCATTGCATCGGGGTCAATACAACAACATTTAAAACAGCTGCATCCTCTGTCATCACTCACACACACACACGCACACACATCTCATACTTAAATAAAAAGGAGTAGATAAAAATTAAAATATATACACATATAGATACATACACCCCATACTCATGCACACACATACATACATAAAACTCATCATTTAAAGTGCATAGATGGTGTATAAAGTGCATTTAGTGATTGCACACAGTTCCCTGGCACAGAAACAGAACAGGTCATGATTTTTGACCCCTGCACTCCAAGACACAGAATTATTATTAAAAACTATTAAAACTAGAATTATGGGTCACATTCAGGCGGGGAGTTCCTGTCCTCTGAAATGATGCCAACGCGGAAGTAACCTCAAAACTGCATTCTATCAAAAGGCCACCAGGGGGAGACCGTTTTGGTGTCAAAAGGACTGTCATCAAGGCATCAAATGTGGAAAGGAGAGGAAGTGACTTGGTGAGTGACGTCTGTGGCTGGATGAGCTCACTGTGTAAAGAAATCTAGACCAATATGACAACATAAGGAGTACTAACAAGGAACGTACGTATATTGCAGATATCTTTCCTTATTCCAATCTTCATTAAGCACTCCCATGTTTTACTTTAATGTGCATTTTAAAGTAGGTCTGCATTTATGTACAGTGTTAAATCTATTTTAAAAAATGTCCTGTTTTCATGCGTAGAGAGTGAATGAAGTGAGGGAGCGTTGACAGTAAGATATGAAAGATTTGATTCATTTTTTTAAAACATGAAAGTTAAGACAAAAAATAACACTGAGCAAACATTTTGTTGTATAATTGTTTTATTTATACGAAGTTCAACCATGACAATATTCAACTTTCTTATCATGTTGTCGCAGTTTTAAAAACACAAATTACCAACACAAAGTATGAGTTTTTCAGTGTATTTATTTCTTGTGATTGTACAGTAGAATATCAATATCAATGGATTATAGACAGACAAATACACACTGTGCAGATTACTGATATGATTCATGACATACAGCAGTAAACTATTACAGAACATGGAGGTGCATGAAACTTAATACATCCAGTGTTCAAATGTCAGAATTTGTTGACACATTTGTTCAACTTCCTACAAACAAACAACATTCTGGGTTCAGCTTTTATCTGCTTTAAATCTGTTTATGTGACAAAACTGTCTGATTCATGACACAATGTAGTAAATAAAAGATGATCCATTGCAGTCATTTACAAGTGAGTTATTTCTCTAGATTTACAAAATGAGTGACTGCCTTCTTTTTAGTAATTTGAGTTTGAATTCTGATTGTAAGACATGTATTATTGATTTCAAGTGTTTGAAGGTATCTTTACATCTATGTATTGATTCTATATTAAAATAAAATAGCAAATTATTTATTCATTCTCATATTTGACTGACCAGAAAACCACTGAAAGTTGTTACGTTGCCGGTTCCCCAAACATGAGAGTTATAAGCCAAAAGGACATACACCTGGTCACCTTGCTGCAGCTGCAGGAAAGCTGCGTTTCCTCCATTATCAGCATGATCATTTGACGGGTGATCGGCGACTCTGACAATGAACTGGTTGTTTTTGTACAGGTTCAGTATTGCTCTGTGCTCTCCTCCAGCATGATGGTAGAAGGTAAAGTAATAAACACCTGCAACTGGTGCAGTGAAGATACCTGCGGGAACAAAAACAGGTTTTTGGTTTTGGTACATTATCATTATTATTTTGCACCAGATACCTGCTCGTCCTGTTCAGGAGGGCAGGTATCCTGCTGAAATGCTGATCTTGCAAAAACCTTTAGTCTTTGAATGAATATGTGTCCATGTATATATCAGATATTACCTGTATATTGACTGTAGGCACCACCGATGTTTGTTATCACTGCTCTGTAGATCAAAGTCGTGTCTGTGTTAAATGGTCCAATGTTTCCACTGCCACCTGCTGCTGCACTGAACATTACCTTGGTTCTCTCTGTATAAAGTAAAATATCCTGCATCATTATCTTGGTATGTATTTCTGTCCTACTTATATATTTCATCCTTGTTTATCACATCATAATGAACAAACAATTCATTGATTAATTGATTCTTAATTCAAGTCTTTGAATCAATCACAGGAAATGTGGGACTTTACCTTTATTTATCAGATCCATAATCTGGTTTTCACTTTTCCTGAGCCGGTTTTCACTGTTGTTTAGTCTGGTTTCACTGTGCTGCAGTCTGGTTTCAGTCTCCTTCTGTTTGGTTTCACTGTCCTGCAGTCTGGTTTCAGTCTCCTTCTGTTTGGTTTCACTGTCCTGCAGTCTGGTTTCAGTCTCTTTTTGTTTGGCATCACTCTCCTTCAGTCTGGTTTCAGTCTCCTTCAGTTTGGTTTCACTGTCCTGCAGTATGGTTTCAGTCTCTTTCTGTTTAGTTTCACTGTCCTGCAGTCTGGTTTCAGTCTCCTTCAGTCTGTTTTCAATAGCTTGCAGTTTTCCCCCCATGGCACCAAACTTAATTAGAAGATCACACATGTCAGGTGAGCAGACAAACTGCATTTGACTATTTATTTCTATGTCATTAGCATTAGCATCATCCTGGGCCAAAGTCAAGCCACAGAACAGGAACACAAAAGATAACACTGTAAATGTCATCCTGTCAGTTGAATCCAAGATCTCTCAGTCTCCTAAACTCTGATTGAAATGATCCCTCTGACTGATTTCATGTTGTTTAAAAACGACCTGTTAATTTTTAACTTCCCATTTGACATGTGACTTTATTATCTCATTATAAATCATCTATTATTTATTTCATGGAGGAGAAATCAGGAACACCATCAGTGTTAATCTTTGTATATTTGATTGTTACTTTTTTGTTACAATGTGAAATTGACAAAATAATAATATTTCTTTTGGTTGCGTACTATCAAGTACAGTGGCCCTAAAGTGCAAAACCCAACATCATTACAGGAAACACAATATTACAGCCCAGCAATAAAAAGAAATACACAGACAACTTTTATAGTGCTTTACACGTGCAGTAGTGACACTTCTACAACCTTTTAATGACAAGATCATACTTCACACCTTTGAAAAATGAATGTGAAGCCCTGACTTAATTCATTCTCACTGTTCATACAATAGAGCATGACATTTAGTCAACACTCTTACTGTGAGCAGGGTGACAACAAACTGAAGCAGGTTCTCACTTTCTGCCTCAATTTCAGGATCACAAGAGACAAATGGATCAGCAGACTCAGATGTCGGTCAAATCACAGCACACACACACACACACACACACACACACACACACACAGATACACAAAGTTGACCTGTTTATTTTTAACAACCCATTTAACACGTGACTTTATTATCTTATTGCAAATTATTTATTTACTCTTTCAGTGGAAGATATCAATGTGTTAATCTTTGTTACTGTACAATAAAATATATCTATTGAGAACAGTGACCCTGAGGTGTAAAACACAACATGAAAACAGGAAACACATGACAGACTCTGGAAAACACATTTGCATAACTGAGAACACAACACACAATGTTTCAGAAAACATATTTTACCAAATGGAAATGTTTTACATTTGACAGAATGTTCAGAGTTTGGACAGTGATACTAAACAACAACCATGGATGCTTCTTTTAAATGAAATCAAATGTGCACATTAACCCAAAGTCATTATAATACTTATTATTGAATCCTACCACCTAATTGTGGTCATCCTATTTTTGTTGTGCCACGTGTACATAGACCTGTCCCCTCAGTGTCATTGAAGGAAGATAGTTTAACACAAAGGATGTGACTTTAAGACACTCGCTTAGCGACTTTAATGCAACAACCCATGTAGGAGTCAGTTTTACACATCTGATGTTGTGAACACATAATGATCAAGCTGTTATTGGAATGTGTCTGCAAATTAACCTGTAGACCGAAATGTGTAACCAGTCAAAAATAGTGTGGTGCAAACATCACATAAATGTTAGGTCATATCACCAGCACCTAATATATAGTAATGTCTATGGTGACTCATTTCCACTGCAAACTATCTAAACAACACTGAGAAATTTACAACAACATTTCTGAAGGCCAAAATTTCACAAATGAACATCAAACTGCATTCAAGAAGGCTTTAAACTAGCGATTGAGACCATAAACACATTTTGAAAACGTTTACTGAGGTTAGAAATCAAGTGAGAAGTTGGTGAATTCGCCATCGACTTGCATTGAGACGGAAGTCCTTTTGACACCAAAACAGTCGCCCCCTGGTGGCCTTTTGATAGAATGCAGTTTTAAGTTACTTCCGTTGGCATCATTTCAGAGGACCGGAACTCCCCGCCTGGTTCAACAACACAAATGTAATGTAACGTTTACTGAGAATTATGTAAATAAATGTATCTAGAAGCTTCATTGGTTTATTAAAAAAAATACAAACCAAGTTGCCTAATAATGCTGCTACTATTAGTCTACTACCACTTGTATTCTCATCTTTGTAGTGAGATGAAGTCTGCCTGCTCACCTGACGTGTGATCTTTTGATAATTTTTGGTGCAATGGGGAAAAAACTGCGAGCTACTTAATCAGACTGAAATACAGTGAAAAGCAGATTCAGGAACTGAGAAACAAAGGTAAAGTCAAACACTTCCTAAACTATGGTGGGAATATCCTCATTCAGCACAGTAACACAAATCCATTTGAAACTGACAGATTATCCAAAAACTTGAAGCCAGTAAATAACCAAACATCTTTTCTATCAAGAGCAGCACTTATCTGAAGCAGACTGGACTATAGTTTAATAACAGAAATAAAAAAAAGCCTTTGTCACGATCTGCCCCAATGTGGATTTAGCAATACTGTCATTATGGTCATAAACATGCACACAGTTTTTTATTGGCTTGTTTGGGAGTTCTACGTGGACAGCATCCAATGAAATATGACATGCCCACAGGGCAGGAATTATAGCCAGACGGCCTCTGTAATAGATTGCCCTGGGATGTGGCTGTAATGCCCTTTCTTAAATGAACTCCCCACACAGCCAGTTTGATATGCCCTGTTATGAACTGGCTGTTGTGCCCTGAAAACAAAGTTGCAGATTTCATGATTACATGTGACACAGCAATTAAACAGACTCAACGTTTCCCAGTGTCTCCATCACCATGCTGGACATAAACAGTAGCACAAGATTTCTCCCACTCCACAAATATATGTGTAACATTAACGTTGACTACTAATCTGCTACCTAAGTATTGATGTATTATATCTTTTAAACAAGAATATTATGCAACTGTCTGTATTATTTTAATTTATTTTTTAACAACATTAAAGTCAACACAAAAAATAACACCAACCAAATTGTTTATTATTGTATATTCATTTATTTATATGAAGTTCAACCATGACAATATTCAAGTTTATTATCATGTCGAACAGCTTTAAAACCACAATTTACCAAGAGTTTTTCAGTGTATTAATTCCTTGTGGACCGAAATGTGTAACCAAAAATAGTGTCTGTGGTGCAAACATCACATAAATGTTAGATCATATCACCAACCCCTAATATATGGTAATGTCTATGGTGACTCATTTGCATATCATCCAATCTAAACAACACTGAGAAATTTACAACAACATTTTTGAGTTTTTCAGTGTATTTATTTGTTTTGGTTGTACAGTAGAATATCAATATCAATGGATTATAGGCAGACAAATACACACTGTTCAGATTACTGATATGATTCATGACATGCAGCAGTAAACTATTACAGAATATGTAGGTGCATGACATTTAATCCATCCAGTGTTCAAATATCAGAATTTGGTAACACATTTGTTCAACTTCATACAAACAAACAAAGTTATTATTATTTCTCTGGATCAACATTTTGCCTTCTTTTTAGTAATCTGTGTTTAAATTCTCATCACAAAAATGTTTTCTTGATCTGAAGTGTTGAAGTAGAGATATCTACACATATTGGTAATTAATCTCTATCACAATAAAGAGGTTTACCTCTGTATTATTAATCCTATTTTACACTTGACTGACCAAAAAACCACTGAAGGTGGTATGGTGGTCAGTTCCATAAACATGTGAGTTTGCAGTCATGTTCACATAGACCTGGTCGCCTGGCTGCAGCTGCAGGAACACAGCGTTTGCTCCATTATGAGCAGTTTCATGGACTGCTGGGTGATTCTGTGTCATGATTACTTGTTGGTTGTTCTTGTAGAGATACAGCACTGTGCCATACTGTTTTCCAGCATGATGGAAGAGTGTAAAATAATAAACACCTGCAACAGGTGCAGTGAAGATACCTGTGGAGACAAAAACACGTTTTTGGTTGTAGTCTTGAATGTTTAACATCAAAGTTTTGGCTTAACTTCCTTTATCTTTTTTGAGAGGGTCACATGAAATTGATCCATTATTCCAGGTAAAATGCTGATCCTACTAAAATGTTAGTTCTTTAAATGAATATGTGTCTATGTATATATCAGATATTACCTGTAGATGGACTGTAGGCACCACCAATGTTTGTTTTCACTGCTCTGTAGATCAAAGTCTTGTCTGTGTTAAATGGTCCAAAGGTTCCGCCGAAACCTGCTGCTGCACTGAATATTACCTTGGTTCTCTCTGTATAAAGTAAAATATAATATCATTATCTCGTTAAATATTTCTGTCCTACTAACATCTTCCATCATTGTTTATTACATCATATTAAACAAAACAATTCATTCATTCTTTATTAAAGTCTTGAAGTCGTGAATCAATCTCAGGAAATGAGTGACTTTACCTTTGTTTCTCAGATCCATAATCTGGTCTTCACTCTCCTTCAACCTGGTTTCCATGTTTTGCAGCTTTTCTCCCAACTTCATCAGAAGATCAGACATGTCAGCTGAGCTGGCAGACATTTCTCTATTTATTTCTTTAACAGAAAAGATAACACTGTAAATGTCACACTCTCAGTTGAATTCAAGATCTCTCAGTCTCCTAAACTCTGATTGAAATGATCCCTCCGACTGATTTTGTGTTGTTTTAAAACGACCTGTTAATTTTTAACTTCCTATTTGAAATGTGACGTTATTATCTTATTACAAATGAACAGTAAACAGTTTCTGTGGAAGAGTAACAAGGAAATATTAACATGTTCTGGAAACCATTAATGTTAATGTTTGATTACTGACTTTTAATTGGTCTTCATCACACAATAACAGGATTTCTTTGAGTTGCGGCGCAATAAAATATCTATCTATTAATACAGTGGAAAAGACAATATAATCACAATCAAGATCAGTTCAGAGTTTTTGACCATGCAACCATGCACTAGTACTCACTGAGCCAATCCTTCCTGTTAAAGCTTTCTAGCTGTTCTACAGTCCCTTCTCTGTCTTGTCTGTTCTACGGGACATTTTGACACCATGATATGTTGAAAGTATGAAATCATATGAATACCATTTGTTACTTTTTCAATCTCTTCTTCCTTCCTTTCAAACTCAGCTTAATATGTGTTCATTGACTCTACTGAGATGTTAAAAGTGAGTATCAGTAAATAGTTCAATTTGTCATTCAAAAACAATATAAATACACCAAAAAGTAATTTCTGACATGCTGTACATGCAATAAATGTAGAATTTTAGAGAGATAAAAGAGGTTTTCTTACCTTTCTCTGTTACTGTGTTTATTTGGAGATGAACACTACCAACTGATGTTTAAGTGCCTGTTAGAACAACCAAGATGTTTCTCGCCCTCCTTCCTCTTCCCCTTCCTCTCTTCACCACTTCTCTAACACATCTGACCACAGCTGACTATCTTCAGCCAAAACCAAGCTTAACACAGCCAATCAAATTAATGCACATACAGTTTGTGTGACTACCAGTAATTCTGTACGTGCATGTTTGACACGAACCAACTGCTATTTCTGTATGTGTGAACATGTCAGGCTGAGACACTAATGCTGACAACTAATACTAGAAAGATATTGAGGCAGAAGCACTCACCATGGCCTTTGTAAGAACATGAGAAACAAAAGTACTGCACATAATCTGCAACCTGTCATTAAAACAAATACAGGAATGATAACATGTGTAAATTACATTTGTGTTGGTGAACATTGAATTGAATTGAATTGAATTGAATTGAATTGAATTGAATTGAATTGAATTGAATTGAATTGAATTGAATTGTCTTTATTGTCATTGCATCGAGGTCAATACATCAAAATTTAAAACAGCTCCATCCTCTGTCATCACTCACACACACACACACACATCTCATACTTAAATAAAAAGGAGTAGATAAAAATTAAAATATATACACATATAGATACATACAATACACCCCATACTCATGCACACACATACATACATAAAACTATGTATAAAGTGCATTTAGTGATTGCACACAGTTCCCTGGCACAGAAACAGAACAGGTCATGATTTTTGACCCCTGCACTCCAGGACACAAACTAGAATTATGGGTCACATTCAGGCGGGGAGTTCCTGTCCTCTGAAATGAGGCCAACGCAGAAGTAACTTAAAACTGCATTCTATCAAAAGGCCACCAGGGGGAGACCGTTTTGGTGTCAAAAGGACTTCCGTCTCTATACAAGTCAATGGAGAATTCACCAACTTCTCACTTGATTTCTAACCTCAGTAAACATTTTCAAACTGTGTTTATGGTCTCAATCGCTAGTTTAAAGCCTTCTTCAATGCAGTATGATGTTCATTTGTGAAATGTTGGCCTCCCTTATTTTATATTTGACAATAAAGCAGGGTATGCATTAGGGCGTGGCTACGTCGTGATTGACAGGTTGATTGGTTCACAGGTTCAGGAGGGCGCCTCAAGCCCCTCCTTATGCCCATATAAGTAGAACCCGTGTTTTTATTTTTCCCGGCATGCACCTGAAATTTTCAAGATGGCGCTGCCCAAATTGGAAATTATTGGCCTCCGAGCAGCAGTCCACAAACCAATGGGTGAATGTTACGTCCATTTCTTATATACAGTCTATGGTCACATTAGGGGACAAGGTAAAACAGTGCCCTCTGCTGGACCAATCCAGTGCAGTGAAGCAGTACTTGAGGTTATCATAGAGTTGAACCACCTGATGAGAGTCAGCATGACAGAGCATCAAATGTGGAAAGGAGAGGAAGTGACTTGGTGAGTGACGTCTGTGGCTGGATGAGCTCACTGTGTAAACAAATATGACAACATAAGGAGTACTAACAAGAAACGTACGTCTATTGCAGATATCTTTCCTTATTCCAATCATCATTTAGCACTACCATATTTTTTTACTGTAATGTGCATTTTAAAGTAGTTCTGCATTTATGTACAGTGTTAGATCTATTTTAAAAAATGTTTTCTGTTTTCATGCGTAGAGAGTGAATGAAGTGAGGGAGCGCTGAGAGTAAGATATAAAAGCCGCTGAATCAAATCAATAAAACTTTATTCAGATTTTTTTAACAGTGGTTACGTTCAACAGCAGAAATACATTTCCCCACACACCTCCACTCAACCCTGTAGCTCAGCCTCAAACCTCTGCATCTGAAACACCTGCGTGCTGTTTAAAACACAGCAGCAGCTTCATACTGCTTTAGTTGGTTCAGTGTGTAAAAGGATAATAAAAAATAAACATGGTGATGAAGATTCTGCATTGATTCACAAAAGTCAAGAATTGATTTTCTAAACATTAGTCAATAACATGATGTTAACAGAACAACAAAGGCGGAGCTTATCTGTGAGGGCAATGCAGCAGCCGGGCAGTCGATAGCATGCACACACAGTCCGTCTTGTATTTCATCTTAAAAAAAAGAAGTGGTTGCAAGAACTTATTTTAAATGACTAAATAATTACCTTTGTGAGATGTACATGAAGTATGCTGTGAACTTTTTCTATCACTCAGCTTAAGCTAACGTTCGCAGAGCGGGGTAGCAAACAAGACCTGCTGACCAATACACACTGCAGCATTAAACAATTTAAACCAACTCTGAGGGGAATAAGATAACACGCTGATTTTGGACAGTAAAGCTAACGTGCAGCAGAGTCACTGCTGGAGACATGATGTTAATAACAAACATAATGGTGCACTCTGCCCTCCGTTTCTATTCTCAAACAGGCAGGTGAGATTCCCAACCCTATTAGGTCTATAAGCTTTACATTTTATTATTAACTTTTGACATGCTGATTTTTAAAGCACTTTCTAAATAAAAAAGAGAGTTCATGTCAATTGATGAAAAAATAGCCAGTAATGCAATAATGTAGAAAAAGAGGATGTGATACATTGAGAGCCATCGAAGTATGAAATGAAATCGTGAGGGCAGCAGAGATTCACACCACTAATTTAAATTATTCACTGTTCTTTCATGTATCTCTCATGACAATATTACTTATTTAATCCAGTGATGAAAGGTAGACCCACCCAAACTCAATTTACCATTTACTCTTCTTTTTATAGTAATAGTTTTCCCAAAGCCCAACTTTTAGAAGCAGATATACATTTCTATGATATGCTTTTACCTAGCAGGAATTTGTATTTGTAATAAATGGATAGCCACAAGTGTAACCAGGAATGAAAAGTAATAAACTACATGTTCATTATTCTATATCTGGCTGTGTACGTTCAGGTTCAGTATCAATGCGACCTTTTCACAATCGAAATGTATTTTTAAAAATCATTATATGTTTTCTATTGTTGATTGTGAGTATTTTTGTGTATATAAGTCAAATGCAAAAGACTATTTACGATTTATTTGATCACTGCAGTACCCATTCAGTGAAATACTATTACATGCACACTCCAGGGGAGCTCCTGTGTTTTGTGTGTGTTTGTCTCCCTCGTCTGGTGACTCTCCTCCTTGCATTTCCTAAAGCAGGTTCATCCTCCCTGGTCTCTTCACCTGCCTGTTGTTTCACCTCACAGAGAGCTCTACTTGCATAGCGCCCAATGAACTATGACATCCTATATTATTTGTATTTTATTTTTTCAACATTAAAGTCAAGACAATAAAACCAAGCAAATTGTATACATGTTTATTATTGTATAATGTTTTATTTATACAAAG